>NW_028080031.1:0-520 GCF_014824575.4 Sturnira hondurensis | reverse complement strand
GGGGGGCGGCCTTTGCTTGAGGCCACGACATGGACTGTGTGCCGAGAGGATGGAAGTGGGCGTCAGATGGTGGGCCTGGCCTCGGAGTGCCTAGCGCTGTGAGGGGGCCAGGCACATAAGCAGATAATTATGAAACACGCTAATCACAGCGGTGGGTATTTACTGGGCACCAAGAGAATACAGAAGAAATGCCTAATTCAGCCTTAGATTGGTGGTTTGGGAAGACCTCCCAGGGCACACAACTGCCAGCTCGCCCTGTAGGAATACGGCAGACGGGAAGGCGGGACGCTGGGGCGTTTGACAAAGACGAACAGCACGGGAGGAGGGAGGAGCGATCGCAAGCAGGTCCTTACTGCTGGAGGGGAAGTGCAAAGCCAGGAACAAAAGTTGAGGCTGAGCGATTCTGTAGTTTGGCTACTCTGTGTAATCACCTGGGAAACTTAAAGTATTGATGCCTGAGTCTTGATGTAAATGGCCTGAAGTGTGTCCTAGGCATGGGAAATTTTTTTAGAGCTCTTTG
>NW_028080030.1:0-631 GCF_014824575.4 Sturnira hondurensis | reverse complement strand
GTGAGATGGAGAGGAACGCAGATACACACATGGCAATGAATAAGTACCTTTCAATAATAACCTTAAACGTAAATGGATTAAATGAACCAATTAAAAGACATAGAATAGCTGAGTGGTTAAGAAAGCATGATCCACACACATGCTGCCTACAAGAGACCCACCTCAGGTCAAAAGACCATTACAGAAAAAAGTGAAAGGATGGAAACAAATTTTCCAAGCAAATGGACAAGAAAAAAAACCTGGGGTAGCAATTCTCGTAGCAGACAAAATAGACTTCAAAAAAAGGGCCATAAAGAGAGACCCAGAAGGTCACTTCATAATACTCAAGGGAAGAATCCACCAAGAAGACATTAACATCATAAATATATATGCCCCAACACAGGAGCACCCAAATATATAAAGAAAATCCTAGAGGACCTCAAGAAAGATATTGAGAGGAACACAATTATAGTAGGGGATTTTAACCCCGCACTGTCAAAAATGTACAGATCTTCCAAACAAAATATCAACAAAGATATAGCAGCATTAAACGACATTCTAGAAGAAATGGACCTAATTGATATATATAGAGCCCTCCAACCCAAAGAAGCTAAATACACATTCTTTTCAAGTGCACATGGAACATTTTCAA
>NW_028080029.1:0-758 GCF_014824575.4 Sturnira hondurensis | reverse complement strand
AAGTGTGAGGTGACCTTTTGAAATGTCATGCGGGCTGCCCCAATCCCGCCACCGCTGTGCTGTGGTTGAGGAGTGGCTTAATTTAGCGAGCTCTCTCGGGCAGCGCCGCTCAGCACTTACTGAATCTATTTGCGGTGTCCTGGGTGTGAGGCTTGAGCAGACCGGGCAGGGGGTGGGGGGGCTTCCCTGCAGCGCTCTGCGCCCCCTGCATCTCTGTGGCCAGGGTGGACGCTGAATGGCCCAGACCCAGTCTTCTGCACACAGNGGATGTGGTGAGAGGCCCCGGCCTGCTCCCCCCCACCCCTTGGAGTTTTCTCAGCCTCGCTTAACCAGAGTCCTCTTCTCACAGGATTTTTCTCTGGTTTGGGGGGCAGTTCTCTCTTTGCTCAGATTCCAAAAGCTTCCCAGGCTGGGGTTCAAGTTCAGGCTGTCACTTGTCCTGTGACCTCTAGTTCTCCTTGCCATGCCAGGGCTTTGCTGCCTCCTCCCTGACGAGTTGAGAGGGGGAGGTATTAGGGTCCCGCCACCTGGGGGAGGGGGCTGGAGCGCTCTCGCTGACGCGACGGGCCAGCCACGGCATCGCCCCACGCCGTGCCTCTCAGGGGCTCGGTTGGTATCCCCGCCACTTCCCCGGTGGGCATCCTTCCCTGGGGTCCTAGCTGAAAGGCACTCCGCGCGGCCGCCCAGGGCCCCAACTGGCTGCCGCGACTGATAAGACGGTCCGGGGGAGCCGGTGGAGACGCCCGCGGAGGGAAGGC
>NW_028080028.1:0-633 GCF_014824575.4 Sturnira hondurensis | reverse complement strand
CCGTTCTCTCTCTCTCTCTCTCTCTCACACACACACACACACACACACACACACAGATTCCTGATTTTGTTCAGCTTCTCCCCAGCTCCAGTTGCTGAATCCTGACTCCCCTAAGTCAATCTTGATCATTCTACTTCCCTTCCTGGTGTCTAGTTTAGGGTTGGACAAGTGATGCAATTCCATTGGAGGGATCCTCCTGAAAGGCTTTGGCAAAAGTTTTTCTTGTTCTCAAAAAGAAATGTAAGAAAAAAAAATTTTCTTGGAGCTTTTCATCCTTTAATGAGAAGGTAGCTACCACATTGGGAGTATGAAGGAACAACTCTGAGGACGAAAGTCAAGATGCTAAGGAGGGTGCCACAGACTAAAATAATCTGGGCTTTCCATAATTTCCCTGAGGAGTCCTATGTCTGAGCCATTTTGAGTTTAGAATTTTACTTGTTCAGAGCCAAAAGCATTCGAACTGATTCAGGAGGCCACTGATAGCAAGTGGACTAGAGACTGTGCACGTAGAGGGAGGGAAAAATGAAATTCTGTTTCTACTTTCAACTTTATCTATTATCTAGCTGTGCTTTTATTTAAACGATGGAACTATTTACTATCGAAGATACAGTAATACTATATGAATACTATAAA
>NW_028080027.1:0-605 GCF_014824575.4 Sturnira hondurensis | reverse complement strand
TTCATATGAGTATGAATGACCTGATGTAGTTTTGAATATTTCCATCCTGGTGTTTTAAATTAAAACAGGGAATTTTCAAAGGCTATAGGAAGAATACTGTTGTAGGAGTGTGATAATTCAACTGGTGTGTACCATATAATTGTTGATATAATATTGCACTAATATTCCCAAAGTAAATGCCCAGCAAAGCCACATAGCAATTCATTAAGGGTAGGAAAGAGTGTTTCACCAAGTCACAGAGCAGAATCTTCTGATATTAAATAGGTTTACTTAATTTTCCCCAAGTGCATGTGATGTCATAAGTATCTTCAGATTTCTGCTTCAGAACTGTTCAGAAATAGTTACATGGCTGAACTGAAGATAGTGCTAGCTTTAGTGCTAGTGGTGGTGGTTTTGCCTCTTGCTTAAAATAAACTAAATCACTGGGGCAATAGAAAACAGAAGGTTCAGGCATCCATCAGGCAGGACATAGGTGGACATAGAGAAAGGTTTTTTTTTTCAAATTCCAAGAGAAGTAAGGGTGTACATGTTGAGACATATAGGGACATCAGCGGAAGATTATGGAGAGGAGAGAAAGGGCTCTGAAAGCTGAAGAGAACATTTCT
>NW_028080026.1:0-1830 GCF_014824575.4 Sturnira hondurensis | reverse complement strand
AAGAAATAACACAAGAGAAGTTGAAGGAGATTTTGGATCGGAGCTCCACGAACAATATCGGATCTTGCAGTTAAAACCACTGAAATTCTGAGCGGCGGTTGCGGTTGAAAGTTCGTTTCTCTAATTAAAAATTTCACGCAATTAGATAATAGTCTGTTTTAATTCTCTGTTTATGGCCTAGTTAAATTTTTGCTAGGTATGTGCTAAAATGATCATGGACGTAATTTAAGTTTTGTTTGGTTTCTGAGAAAATGGAGTGCATGAGAAGGAAATGTGATATGAAATGTTATGTTTTTTCGTCCGAGAAAACGAAAATTGGACTAAGTTTTTTTTCAGTTTTTGTTGATGTGACTTGTCCATAAGTGGTATGCTTGATGCGGAAATTATTTGTGCTTTAATTGTTTGGTTATTGTTTGCTTTATTGGTATGTGGTTGGAATGCGTAGTGATGTTTGTTGTTTNGATATGGCAGTTAAAACCACTGAAATTCTGAGCGGCGGTTGCGGTTGAAAGTTCGTTTCTCTAATTAAAAATTTCACGCAATTAGATAATAGTCTGTTTTAATTCTCTGTTTATGGCCTAGTTAAATTTTTGCTAGGTATGTGCTAAAATGATCATGGACGTAATTTAAGTTTTGTTTGGTTTCTGAGAAAATGGAGTGCATGAGAAGGAAATGTGATATGAAATGTTATGTTTTTTCGTCCGAGAAAACGAAAATTGGACTAAGTTTTTTTTCAGTTTTTGTTGATGTGACTTGTCCATAAGTGGTATGCTTGATGCGGAAATTATTTGTGCTTTAATTGTTTGGTTATTGTTTGCTTTATTGGTATGTGGTTGGAATGCGTAGTGATGTTTGTTGTTTGTCTTTTGATATGAAATGTAGTTTTAGCATGATGATGTATAATTATCTGTTGAATTTTTAGAATCTGTGGAAATTTATGTTTTTTTCTTTGGGGAGCCCTTAAATCCACGGAAGTAGATATGAATAATCGGCAGAAATTTATTGTTATTCCGTGGATTATTCATCAGTTGTTCCGTGGATTTCAGAGCTCCCTTTGATTTTATGTGAAAAGAACTTTCTGAAGAGCGGGCTGTAATTACCCATATTACGCAAACAAAACTAAACAATCTGAAGGTGGAAGTCCCTAGAGAGATTTATGACAGAGAGAAGTTCTTCACGGTGCTTGAGACATTTTCAATTAACTATGTTTAAGGCGGTTTAGGTCCACGGTTGGGGGTAGCTCATGGTCGCTGAGAACTGATTCAAAATTTCATGGAAAAGAAAAGAGATGGATGTGTTGTATTAAGTTCTCCTCTTTTTTGGAAGACACCTAAGTAAACATAGGACTAAATTTCCAAAAGTTTGTCGGAGGGATGTAGTTTAGAACAGTAGTGGTCTTCTGTCATTTGTGCTACTTTTTTTTAGTAACTTATTGTAGGAACGAGAGTTCGGAAATTTTGTAGGTGGATAAGTTGTAGTTAGGACCCTTACTGTAATCCCGAATTCATGCGGGGAAGGGATGGGATAGCATGAGGTTTAGGGATTTTCTATGCAGGATATGCCCTAAATTGCAGGTGTTCAAGTGCTCAAGGTTAGTGGGTGCCTGCATGAATTTAGGTCTTTATGTGCTCTGTTCTTCATGGACAATGCCATATTGACCACTGTTGGGGGTGCAAGCTAAGCACAAAGAGCTACTTGTTTGTTTCTCATGTTTCTAAACATATAAAGGTACGGTGGAGCACGGGGTTGAAACACCTAATAACTGAAACCTTCCACAGTTTGAGCATTCTTATCAGGGGAAATTGGTAATTGGAGAAGAGTAAGCTCCCT
>NW_028080025.1:0-757 GCF_014824575.4 Sturnira hondurensis | reverse complement strand
GGGGAACTACCCAAGTTCACCTGGTGCAGGGAAGACCACATGGTGCTGTGAATCGTCAATAATTTGAGAGACACAGAGAGAAAAAACCCACAAATCTCTCACAAAAAGCCTTGATGTCAAAGGACAGGAAATGGCCCAGATTGGCAGGGGGTTCTAAGCAGAGCCTTCTTATCAGAATGCCTCCAAGTCTAACAAGGAGAAATCCAATCTACAGCGGGCTGATCGCTAAATCAGATCTAATCGGGACCTGCCTTCCAACTGCTCCACACAGGTCACATCCCAGTGACGGTCACACTTGCTGGTTCTTTCTGGAATCAGCCTGTTTGAGTCACGTCAACCCTTGGTCTTGAGGGGGGTGGGAGGGTAGAGCTTTACTTTTTGCCTCAGCTCCTCAATTCCATCGGCCTAAAATGAGGGGACGCTGGAGTCGCCCCCCGGGCCCGTGCAAAGTCCTGCGAGTCTGTCCCCTCCTGACTGCCACCGTCAGCTCCAGGCGGGGACCCGTTTCCTTCTGTGAAAAACGTGCATTTCCCGAATCCCTGCTAGGCGCAGCGCACTGTGCCAGGCACTGGGATGGATGCTGCTTTCCTCTTTCCTGAGCACACAGGCATTGTTCTACTCGCACCAAACCCACAGACTGTAAAGAGCTACTCACCCCAGCCCTGGGGCCCACGATGCCCCCAAACCCAGCTCAAGGCAGATGCCATTGTTACGCTGCTTCCCAGGGATGAATAGCCAAGGTTAACCAGCCTTATGG
>NW_028080024.1:0-514 GCF_014824575.4 Sturnira hondurensis | reverse complement strand
TTGTTATCACCCCAAGGGGCCTTTGCGACTGGACTCCTTCTCACTTCAAGTTCGCCAAGGTGATTTGATCAACAAGCGCAGAGAAGGCCCTGCCTACTCGCTCAGCTCCACAATACAGGTCCGTAGTTACTGACGACTGTGGGCCTGAAATCAACAAACAGAGGAGTCCTTCAGAGAAGGTACCCGTAGGTTCTGAAGCTGATCATGATAAAGCTCTAGGACAGGGAGGGACAGAATCTGCCTCTCCTCAGTTCCAGGTGACAATGCCCTTTCTCTAAACCAGCTAGCAAATCAGATGACTTTTGTTTACCGGGATCAGTTTCTAACCCAACCACGTTGTGTGTTCTTAAAGGGCATTTTCCCATGACTCCAAGCAGAAATCTCAGGAGTCAGAAAGCCCACTCACTCTAGAGCAGTGCTTTCCAAATCCTGGTGTACATTAGAATCACCTGGGAAGTGTTAAAAAAAAACACTGCTAGTTCCTACCGAGAGTTCTGATTCAATATACCATGTG
>NW_028080023.1:0-1389 GCF_014824575.4 Sturnira hondurensis | reverse complement strand
GTGATGTGACGTTTTTCACAGAAAACTTGAAGAAAGGTAAAATGTAATGGGGGAGGGCAGCCGCATGCGCTCCCGGGGAGTGGCGTAGTATCGGCACAGCCAGGAGGTAGAAAAACGAGGCGTGCAGGAAAACTGGGGAAAGTAAAAACTGTCACAGCAAAATTATATAATCACAGACTCCGGCTTGTACAGGACCTTCCAGGCCATCCAGTTCAATAACTGTATGTTAGGGCCAATCACGGAGAACTTGACTGTGACAGGAGAGGCAGCAAAAGGCAGTGAAAGTTTCTGAGCCAGCAAATGGCATGATCCAAGCTGTGTCTTAGCAAAAATCACCTCCCTGACTTGGAGGCAGGGAGGACGGGAGGCAGGCAGCCTGGCCCCCTCCTTCGGACCCGCTGGGGCCCTGCCCGGGCTCCCAAGGCCATGCCGGATCATGCCTTCTCAGAAACCTCCAGTCACCTCCCCCCCCTGCAAACTCCCACAGATCTGGGTCTGTGTCTATATCCTGTGAACAGGGTTGTGTCGGGCTGGTGTCTCACTGCCCCCTGACAATGCCTGTCCCCGCACGCCGATGGCAGGTTGCGTGAATCTCGGCATCTCTCCCTCTCCCTCTAGGTAATGTGCCCATTACCTAGCACGGGGCTGGCAGAAGAGGCTGGCAGGAGACAGCTTCTGCAGAGCCTTGGAAACCACACCAATGAGTTTAACTTTATTTGGAACGTCACAGGGGAGCCCAGAAGGAGTGATAAAGAAGGTGACGAGAGGCGAGGAGACTCGGAATGACCCCAGCAAGAGAAGAATCGCTTGAGGGCACCGAGGACCTGCCGGGCGCTCCGTGAAAGATCCAGATGGTGACGGGATTAGACGGATGCAGTTCTCTAACAGAGGCGGTATCAGATGATCTTGGCCGAGATGGGGGACATAAACATGGGGACACCGGTTTCTGGTCTGAACAATTGGAGGTTCCCACGCACAAACGGTGGGGACCCAGGAGGAGGCGTCACTTTAAGACTGGACAATGAGTTTAATGTGGGAGCATCCGTTGAGGTTTCCCTGGGATATACAACCAGAAATGCCTGATCAGCAGTGGAACGTGGTCCCCAGTCCAGGAAGGAGCTCTGGAGTGGAGACTAGATTTATCGTCATCAGACGACGTTGGAGACCGAAAGCCCGGAGGTGGGTTATACCAGCCGGCGGCGGCGCAGCGAACGGGAGGTGGGGAGGGCCGGAGGACCACTGATAAAACCCAGCCCTGAAACCACCACCAGAGAGGAAAGGGCTCCAAGACAGAACTGAGCACAAGAGTCTAGCGCAGCAAGGAGAAATCCAGGAGACCGCGGGGGGCTGGCTGAAGCAAAGAGACACGTAGATACCCCCCCCCCCCCC
>NW_028080022.1:0-1713 GCF_014824575.4 Sturnira hondurensis | reverse complement strand
AGTCAAGTCAAGGGACATGTATAAAGGACCCATGTACAAGACAAAAGGGGGGAGGATTGAATATGGCAGCTATGGGGAGTGGGTAGGGTATGGGAGAGTAATGGGGAAAAATATAGACAAGTGTAAATGAACAACCATAAAAAATAAATGTAAAATAATGTAGAAATTTAGACACAAATGTTTAAAGTAGAAAGGTTGATGCTAATTTTAGTAATGAATTACTTCCTATCTTGAAGCAAAATTATCTCCAACAGTGGTCCTCAGATTAGGATCTGCAGCATAAACACCACAAGGATCCTGTTAGAAATCGGAGGTTTCTGAGGCCTCTGGAACCTGCTGTTTCTGTTTTTTGTTTGTTGGTTTGTTTATGTATTTGTGTTTTAGAATCCACATATAGGTGAAATCAGATGGTATAAGGGTCTGTCTGATTTATTCCACTTAACTTTTTTTCCATTTTTTTTATTTAATTATTTTTCAAGTACAGTTTTCTGTCTATTATTCCCATCCCATCCCACCCCCGTGCTCCCCCATCCCTCCCATTTCCATTCTTCTCAGTTGTTGTCCATGTATCCTTTATATAGGTTCCTCTAAATCCCTCCCTTATTTCCCCTGAAATTCCCTACCCTATCCCCTCTGCTCACTGTCAGCCTGTTCTCTATTTCAGTGTCTTTGGTTATATTTTGCTTGCTTGTTTCTTTTGTTGTTTAGCTTCCTCTTAGAGGTGAGATCATATGGTATTTGTCCTTCAACACCTGGCTTATTTCACTCAGCATAATGCTTTCCAGTTCCATCCATGTTGTTGCAAAACGTAGGAGCTCCTTCTTTCTTTCTGCAGCATAAAATTCCATTGTGTATATGTACCATAGTTTTTTGATCCATTCATTTACTGATAGGCACCTAGGTTGCTTCCAACTCTTGGCTATTGTAAATTGTGCTGCTAGGAACATTGGGGTGCATAGGTTCTTTGGGATTGGTGTTTTAGGGTTCTTAGGATACAATCCCAGCAGTGAAATTGCTGGGTCAAAAGGCAAGTCCAATTTTAGTTTTCTGAGAAAATTCCATACTGTTTTCCATAATGGTTGTACCAGTCTGCAATCCCACCAACAGTGGACCAGAGTCCCCTTTTCCCCACACCCTCTCCAACATTTGTTGTTTATTGCTTTGATTATGATAGCCATTCTCACCAGTGTAAAGTGGTATCTCATTGTGGTTTTAATTTGCATCTCTCTGATAGCAAGCGATATTGAGCATCTTTTCATGTGCCTCTGGGTCCTCTGTATGTCCTCCTTGGAGAAGTGTCTGTTCAAGTCCTTTCCCCATTTTTTAATTGGGTTAGTTGTTTTCTTAGAGTGAAGTCGTGTGAGTTCTTTGTATATTCTGGAGGTTAAAACTTCTTCTGAGGTACCATTGGCAAATATGTTTTCCCATACAGTTGGTTGTCTTTATATTTTAATGCTGTTTTCTTTAGCTGTGCAGAAGCTTTTTATTTTGATGAGATCCCATTTGTTTATTCTTTCCTTTATAGTCCTTGCTCTAGGGGACATATCAGTAAAAATGTTGCTGCGTGAAATATCTGAGATTTTCCTGCCAATGTTCTCCGCCAGGACTTTAATGGTGTCACGGCTAATATTTAAGTCTTTTATCCACCTTAAATTTATTTTTGTGTATGGTGTAAGTTGGTGCTTGAGTTTCATTTTTTTGCATGTAGCTGTC
>NW_028080021.1:0-1085 GCF_014824575.4 Sturnira hondurensis | reverse complement strand
CCATCACCATCATTATCCAAGTTCACATAAAAATATGAGTCTGTTTCTGAACTGTCAATCCTGTACATTATGCCATCGTTCTTATACAAATATCATCATTTTACTAATTATTGCTTTGCAGTATATCTTAATATCTAGGAGAGGTATTTTTCTTCTCTCCTCCTCACCTTACTTCAAAAGTTTTACTTTTATTACCTGTGTTGGGGCTTTTATTTTTCCATATATTTTTAATATATTTTATTGATTATACTATTACAGTTCTCTCATTTCCCCCCTTTATTCCCCTCTTACCTGCAAACCCCTCCCACCAACATTCCCCCCTCTAGATCACATCCATGGGTCATACATTTAAGTTCTTTGGCTGTTCTACTTCCTGTACTATTCTTGCCCTCCCCCTGTCTATTTCTACCTACCATTTATACTACTTATTCTCTGTACCTTTTCCCCCCTCCACCCTACCACTCCCATGCTGATAATCCTCCATGTGAACTCCATTTCTATGCTTCTGTTCCTGTTCTAATTGTTTGCTTAGTTTGTTTTCCTTTTTGTTTTAGGTGTGGTTGTTCATAACTGTGTTTGCTGTCATTTTACTGTTCATGTTTTTTATCTTCTTTTTCTTTGATAAATCCCTTTGACATTTCATATAATAAGGGCTTAGTAATGATGAACTCCTTTAACTTGACCTTATCTGGGAAGCACTTTAACTGCCCTTCAATTCTAAATTATAGCTTTGCTGGATAGAGTAATCTTGGATGTAGGTCCTTGCCTTTCATGAATTGGAGTACTTCTTTCCAGCCCCTTCTTGCCTGTAAGGTCTCTTTTGAGAAATCCGCTGACAGTCTGATGGGAACTCCTTTGTAGGTGACTGTCTCCTTTTCTCTTACTGCTCCTAAGATTCTCTCCTTCTCTTTCATCTTGGCTAATGTAATTATGATGTGCCTTGTGTGTTCCTCTATGGGCCAACTTGTTTGGGACTCTCTGAGCTTCTTGAACTTCTTGGAAATCTATTTCCTTTGCTAGATTGTGGAATTTCTCCTTCATTATTTGTTAGATAAGTTTTCAACTTCTTGGTCTTCCTCTTCTTC
>NW_028080020.1:0-1723 GCF_014824575.4 Sturnira hondurensis | reverse complement strand
CCTCATTTTTTTGAATTCTTGTTTCTTCATTCTTTTCTGGTTGGATGTTTCAGGGCACATGCCTGGGTTGGAGGCCAGGTCCCAGCAGGGGACGCATGAGAGGCAACCATACATTGATGTTTCTCTCCCACTTGTTCTTCCTTCTGGCCCACTCCATTGATTTGAGTCCCAGTTTCCTTTCCATCACTATTGGTTTCCTGGGCATTTCCCTTTATTTCAATTAGTTTAGCCTAATTGTTCCTCTAATTTAGCCTTCATATGTTCCTCTAATTTGTGGCTAAAATCAACCAGTTCTGTGAGCATCCTGATCACCAGTGTTTTGAATTGTGCATCTGAGAGGCTGGCTATTTCTTGGTTGCTTAGAGTTATCGGCTCTGGGGCTTTGAGTTCTTCTTGAGCCATATTTTGGACTATCCGTGCCTGTTATGTATGAGGAGCAGAGCCCTAGGTGTTCACCAGGGCGGGGCCACTCAGTCGCTGGGTTGTGACACTGTATATGGGAGCAGGGTCAAAGGAAAGCAAGGGTGGGCCCCCCCTCTGCTGCCTCCCACCGCCGGGGCCATGCGGTCTGTCCCACTGCTCATTCCCCTGCTGGTTTATCTGCTCGAGAATGTGTGACCGTGGCCAGCCCGCCACCCCGAGCCCTCACTGGGTCAGCCCGACATGGAGGTGCCTGGGTGCCTGGGTCGGGGGAT
This sequence comes from Sturnira hondurensis, assembly GCF_014824575.4. Lineage (NCBI taxonomy): Eukaryota > Metazoa > Chordata > Mammalia > Chiroptera > Phyllostomidae > Sturnira > Sturnira hondurensis. The sequence goes on along the minus strand of NW_028080020.1, from coordinate 1,028 downwards.
CCTTCCTGCCGGACCCTGCTCTGCTGCTGGCTCCGCCCCTCTTACCAGTCCCGTTGAACAGTTTGTTATTGTTAGACTTCCGTATAGTTCAATTTTCTGTTCTTTGGCTGCATCTTTGTTCTCCAAACCTTTGTTGTATTCAAACTTGGTTGTGGGAGAAGGCACAGTATTTCCACCTACGCCTCCATCTTGGCGGAAGTCCTGTGACTTTGTAATGGTCCTGGGTATTTGGCATAGCATGTGCTCTCCCTCTGGGCTTTGTATCCAAGGCTATCCTGACTATACTTGGCCTTTTACATTTCCATCTAATTTAAAATATATATATTTATTTTTAGAGCGAGGGGAAGGGAAGGAGAAAGAGTGGGAGAGAAACATCAATGTGTGGTTGCCTCTCATGCGTCCCCTGCTGGGACCTGGCCTACAACCCAGGCATGTGCCCTGACTGGAAATCGAACCAGTGACCCTTTGCTTCACAGGCCCGTCTTCAATCCACTGAGCTATACCAGCCAGGGCTCCATCTAATTTTTAAATAAGTTCCGAACTGCATTGACTCTTCAGAGGGGAGCTGGAGTTAATATCTGTATCATGTTGAGCCTTCTAGTCCATGAAGATTTCTTCAGGTATTGTTTAAGTTCTTCCAGTAATTTATGTAGTTTTCTCTATAGAGGTTTGTGCATTTTTGTTAGATTATACCTAAACATTTTTTTTTAATGTCGAGAGAAATGGTGTCTTTCGTTCCCATTTTCATGGGTGCAGATATTTATATATCTGATTTATATCAGATATTTCCAATATCTGCACCCCTGGGTCCAGTCGACCTGGTGAAACTTACTTATTCTGTCAGTCCGCTCAGGCTACCACAACAAATGCCACACACTGAGGGGCTCAAGCAGCAGAAATTTCTTTTGTCAGAGCTCCGAAGGCTGGGAGTCCAAGATGAAGCTGCCTGCTGGTTTGGTTTTTTCTGCGGCCTCTCTCCTTGGCTTGCAGACAGCCGCCTTCTCTCTCCTCTGTCACAGTCTCTGCTC
>NW_028080019.1:0-579 GCF_014824575.4 Sturnira hondurensis | reverse complement strand
TTATTTTGGATTTCTAATTTTAATGGTCTTACAGATAGTTTTAAGATTTTTTAAAAAAGCAACCTACAGAAAAATCTGTATAGTTTGATCCCATTTTTTGAAATAATACATAATATCTCTTCTCTGTACTTACCTCAGAGAATTGTCATTATTTGGAGTCCATAATGAGGCACTTACTAACCTTTGCTCTCAGTATTCCTGCATTATTAGATGTGTTACAATAATTAGGTAATGCTTTTCTAATTTTTAAAAATCTGTCAAGTGAGAAGGGAAAAGGAGGAAGAAAAGGAGAAAGGGAGGGAGGGAGGGAGGGAGGCAGAGAGGGAAGGAGAGAAGGAGGGAAGGAGGGTGAAGGGAAGGATTCTAAACAGGAGATGGTACTGCCATATTAGTACCGCAGTAGTCCCCTTAATCTGCAGCTTCGAGTTCTACGGGTTCAGTTACCCCTGGTCTGAATACAGGGTCCAGCAGAAGTAACGCCTGCTCGAGTGTGGTTGGTAGGGTACCTGACTGTCTCGCATGAGACGGACAGCAATTTGAACACGTCGCCTATAATGTCACATACTATGCTTGAGTGTG
>NW_028080018.1:0-8557 GCF_014824575.4 Sturnira hondurensis | reverse complement strand
TAAATGAATTGTTCCCTCTACAACTATTCTGAATAGTGTAGAGAGCAGTTAACCCCAATGATCCACTAAAGCCATGCTGCCCAGCTTTGCCCAACGGTGGTTTGGAGTCCTAATTCCTTGAATCTAAGAGGCCAACCACGGTTAAGTTGTGCAACGACTTTACAGACCACTAAGAGAAAAAGGCTGCTACTAAATTCATGCAGCAGTGGTGAGAAGCCACCTAGGTATATGTCAAAGATGTGGATTTGAGAAAAGGAGGTAGCTCTTAAAATTAAGTAAATGTAGTATATCTTGTCCACTCCTTATTTTGAGCTCTTAATGTCTTTTCAATTCTCTTTACCTCCAGAAACTAACACAGAGCTTGGAGCCCTAATTATGTTACTATTTAATTCAATCGAATTTATCGTATCTCCTGTATTTTTCTTTTTTTAAAGATTTTATTTATTTATCTTTAGAGGGGAAGGGAAGGAGAGAGGGAGAGAAATATCAATGTATGGTTGCCTCTCCTGAGTCCCCTGCTGGGAACTGCCCTGCAACCCAGGCCTGTGCCCTGACTGGGAATTGAACGGGGATACTCTGTATCTTCTCTTCTGGTAGTGATGGAGTTCAGAACTACCCCTTCCCAAATGGCCACCTTGGACTGTTTTGAGCTGAAGGCATTCAAAGCCCAGCAGATTCACGAAAAACTCTGACCCCTTGCTCAGCTACCTCGCTCACCATTAAAGAGCCTGGTTCAGGATACTTACCAGGTTCTCCTTTCTCTCTGAACAGCCTATCTCCAGGGCAGGGCAAACCCCTTACCGTCCAGAGAATCCTCACCTCCTCCTTGAAGCCCCAGGACCCTCACCCATTCCTTAGCTCAGGAAGGCCCCTGAACCTCAGCCGCCTGACTAGGCCTCTGAGGAGCAAACCAGTCGAGAGAAACGACCTCTGGGAAAAGAAACAGAAAACGCCTTTGAACTCCCAGGGTCTCACTGCGCCCAGGAAACCAGCACTCCCTGCAGAGAACCCTCTCCCAGGGCTGAGCAGCCTCTCCTACTCTCAGGGCGCTGCCCCGTGGGCCCGGGAGGCCCTGCAATTGGGGGGCGGAAAGCAGGGCTAGAGCTCAGCCTGCCTAGGGGAGCCAGCTCCTGCCCGAGGCGCCCCAAACGGCCCCAGCCTGGGGGACTGGAGAAGACGGAGGGGCCACGGAGACCCAGCCAGCTGGCAGCCATCCCCGGGGCTGCAAGGAGAAGTCCTCGGAGAAACTGGGAGCGAGGTGGGCTGTGCTCCAAACTCGGTCTGACAAAGCGCCCGTGCCCCTGGAACCGAGAAAAAGCCTAGGAGGGAGCTCAGCAAGGAGCAAACAGGGGGGTGGCGGCCAAAACAAAACTTGTCTGGGCACAGACGCGGGTGCTGCCCACCCCCATCCTGCGACCCAAAAAACTGGGCACCCAGGGACTGGAGACGCACTGTCGCCAAAGATCAGACTCCCAGGGGTAACAGTGAAGAGTAACAGTGAAATAACATGTAGATCAGCCTTGGAAATTCCCATAGGGGTGTTTCACAACATCACCCAAACTTATTTGGTGGAAATGACTTGGAATATAGGAAACAAAATTCACCCATCTTCCTAATACGGTCTGAGGCGGTGACTTTTAAGCAATCCTCTGAGTTCTGTAAACTTCGGGTGAGATAAACCAATCGCTGGGAAGGTCAGGGCGCTTCCCCTTTGTCCTCTTCAGAAGCTGGGCGTCCTGCTGCCTCTCAGATCTTCTTCCCATCCAGCAGGAGCTCTACATGTTCTTTCAAGGCTGTGGGCAGCAGAGAAGACTTCCGTTTAGCCCACGGCCTGTGGGGAGCGGTTCTGGTGGCCCGGAGCCCCCAGGACTTGAGGCTGCCGAGGCCTGGACTGCAGGGTGACCTGGGGTCCCCCTGTTTCTTGGCCTGCTCTCACCACTGCCTGCTCTCCATGGGGCACACTGCGTTGTTCTCTGAGCTTTGCTGTTGCTTCTGCTACCTTGTTGCCAGGGAATGATTGTAAGGGGTTGGAGGACCTTTCTTCCAAGTGCCTGGCTGTATTTTCTGGGGCACCTTGGCCCTGATCAGCTCCGAGGCTTCTCCATTGCTCATCAGCAGGTTTGCTTTGGGCTCCTAAGCCTAGACGTTGGTGAGTGCGGGCTGAGTTCCGGGACCCGTTTTTGGTTGCCTCCCTGCACCAGTGCCTGCTCTCTGGGCAGTGCTGGGTTAGGTCTCTTCCTTTTGATCGTGGCTCTGCTACTTCGTTTGGTGGGAATTATGGGATGGAGCTCTGTGACTTTTGGGACCACAGCACCACTGTTGACTCTCAGCCACAGTGTGCCCTGATCAGCTCTGCCCATTTCTCCTTTCTTCAGCAGCAGTTTTGCATTGGGCTCAGAAGCCTTGAGGGTGGTGATTGCAGGCTGATTTCAGGGCCCTGTTTTTGGTCCCCTGCCACCATCTTTGCCTGCTCCCCAGGCCCTGCAGGGTTGGTCCTCTCCTGTTGTTTCTGGGGCTGCTACCTTGTTTCCTTGGAAGGATTCTATGGCATTGTTTGGCTTTTGCAGCAAGTGCCTAGGTGTATTTTCCCAGACTCTGAGTGCCCCGATCACTCCACTGTTTTCTCCACTTTCTCACCAGCAATAGGGCAATGGGCTCAGAAGCCTAGAGGGTGGTGAGTACCATCTCCAGGGGGGACCTTTTTAAGTGTTAAAGAGCCCTGAGACTGCAGAGGGAGGGAGCCTTCAGGGAACGTGTGCAGGAAAAGGCCCTCGTTTTCTAAATAAAAATGGTTGCTGTTCCTTCAGTATCCGCTGTCAATTATTGCCTTTCTCCTCTCTGCTTTGGTTGCTACTTGCCCACAGTCTCCTTGCTCCCTCCTGGGCCAGGGAAACGAAAGCTGTGTGTGGGTGATGCAGGGCATCCCAGGCTTCCCTCTAGCACTGGTTCACTTGTCCTTGTTTTCAGGGCACAGGGCCAGCAGCTTCCCGAGGTGCTGGCTGGATCTGGTCCGTGTAACTGCTCCAAAGGGCCATTTGTTCCTGTGTCTCTAACTGGAACTGCAGGAGCAGTTTCTCGCCCATTGGGACAAGCCCTTGCCTTCTGTTGCTGGCCTGGTCCTTTCTGGTCTCACTTGGGGCTGCACTTTCCCTCTGGCGTCTGGACTACTCATACTCAGTGGCTGTTTTTTTGTGCCAACATACACACTCAGACACACACACACACACACACACACACACACACACGTTTGTTTTTTATCCCCTTTGCTTGCAGTGCGGCTCAAGGCAAAGCTCTCCTGCTACAAACCTGGCTTCCTAGGTCCTAACTGGGTCCTCCTACCCTGGTTGACTGCAAGGTCTCCGGGATCCAGCAGGCCGCTGCGCAGAGCCACTTTAAGAGGCTGGGCACTGTCACTTCCCACAGAGCCCAACTGATGGCAGTCACAGAACAACTGACATGACACAGCTAAGTGGCTGTCATTGCCTTTTATGTTTCGGACAAAGATAGGGGCTTTTCTACAGAACACTGGTCCTTCCACTCACCCAGATCTTTGACCCGGCTTATAGGTGCATTTTCAGAGCCTCATGCTCCTGTTTGCAGCGCCTTTGTTGGCCCTGGAAGGGATATCTGCCTTTGGTGATGGGGCCACTGTAGGCTCTCTGCCAGCGCTGGATGAGCTAGGGCGCTGCTGGTTGCTCCAGTTCCTCACGAAAAACAGAGCTGTACACCCATGACCCTGAAGGGCGGTGCGTGCAGGATGATTTCGGGACCCACAGTTTGGTCTTCTCCCTGCCTTGATGCCTGCTCTCCAGGCACTGCATTGTCTAAACTTTCTGCCTGGTTCTACGACTCTGTTTTCTCAGAAGGACTGCTTGGTTTTCCACCACTTTGGGGCAAGTGTACACTGTCTTTTCTCAAGGAGGAGAAGAGAAAACAGTCTGTGAAATCAGCAGGCACTCAGCCCCTGAAACTTTTTGAGCCCAGAGCCCCACTACTGGGGATGAACAATCTGAACCATCCCAGCTAGGGCTGGGCAACACTAGCAGGCATGTTTTGTCAGTACTGCAACCTCCAAACTCTGAGCAACAAGCATTGATTTTCAGAAAACAATTCAGATGAATCAGCATAAAAAGGAAAGAAGTAACAAGACCCTCAGCGAAGAAAAAAAACAGGATGAGGAAGACAGGAAACACCCTGTCTCTGAACTCACCCTGCCCTCACCACCCTCAGAGTCACAGGCTCATTCCTCTGCAGGTCCCTGAAACAAAATGAAGCCTACAGACCTCTGCATATTGAACCAGTGGCACAGAGGGTAGGTGGTAATGCTGCTTAAAAAATGAGACCGAGCACTAGGATCAGTGGGAGGAAATACACCATCCAAGGGCAGGAGCAATATTGAGAGAATTGTAGCTGCCCTGACCAAGGACCAGGGAAAGGGGCTGAGAAGAGAAGGAATAACATGGGTCTGATGGCAGCTTGCCCTCAAGTCCCTCTCATTTCTGGGGTTGAGAGCCCCCCTGCTGAAGGGGAAAGGGAAATGTCCAGGCCTTGCTCTGGGCACCAAGGAGAAGACATTGCAGTCTCTGATCTCTGAGCACCATGCATTCACTGTGAGAAAACAAGGTAGAGATCAGGACTGCTAAACTCAGGGAAGTAACAGGGCCCTCATTGAAGAACAGGAATGAGATAGTGAGAAGAAGACACCGGTGCCTGTGAAATCAGCCTGCACTGGCAGCCCTCCAGGTATTGGGCTCACAGCCTAGTTGGGACAGAAAAAATGGCCATCACAGCTGGGTCTGATCTGAGCAAGCAGTACCAGAAACGTTTTTTCGGTACAGCTGCCTGTGAGCTCAGAGCACCATAGAATTGTTAGGAGAAAAGAACACAGAAGCAGAGTCAAAACCTCTAGAAGTAACAATATACTGATGAAGCCCAGCCAAAAGGGCAGAGAAGAAAGAAATATCGTGTCTGAAGTCAGCCTGCACTCACCTCCCTCTCAATTCTGTCTTGAGAGTCCCCTACTGAAGGGAGAAATGGGGAACCTTCAGAGCTTGCTGTGTGCACCAAGGAGCAGACACTGCAGTCTCTCATCTCAGAGCAGCACGCATTCACTGGGAGAAAACAAAGTAGAGAGAGAAATGCTAATCTCAGAGAGGTAATCCTGGGCAGAGAAGGAACAGGAACAAGGAATCCGAGAGAAGAAACAACGTGTCTCTGGAGTCAGCGTGCACTGGAGCCCTCCAAGTATTGGGCTGAGAACACTAGTGCTAGAAAGAAAAAAATCGGAACAGGCACAGCTGGGTTTGAGCAAGCAGTGCCAGAAACTGTATTTCGGAACAGACGCCTGTAGGCTCAGAGCACCACAGATTCAGCAGGAGAAAACAACAGAGATAGAAGCAGCATCGAAACTTCACGAAGTAACAGTATCCTCATGAAGTCCAGGCAAAGAGGCAGAGAAGAGAAGCAATATCTTGTGAGTGAAGTCAGTCTGCACTCACCTTTCTCTAAATTCTAGGGTGGAGAGTGCCCCTGCTGAAGGGAGAAATGGGGAACCTTCAGGGAGTGCTGTGTGCACGCAGGGGCAGACTCTCCAGTCTCCCTGAAATCAGCGCCCAGGCACCCCCTCTAGGGTTGCCACCCAGAGGGACATTGCTAGAGAGAATGCACATAAAGCATTCGCACTGCAATGGGGCGAGCGGTCTAGAGTGTCACCACCAAAGACGTTGCTGCAGAGAAACCAGAGAAATCATCTGGGCAGCAACTGGTAGAGCTAGGAAACAGCCCATGGCATTGCTGGGTTCCAAAAACTCGGAATTGAAAAGCCGGTTACTCTGCACTGATAAGGCCACTTTCAGAAAGTCCTGAACACCCATTGAAATACAAAACAAAACAAAAGAAAAAGGAGCATAGTTCTCTGGCTGGTGTAGCTCAGTGGATTGATCACAGGCTGTGAGCCAAAGGGTCAGGATTTGATTCCCAGTCAGGGCACAAGCCTGGATTGTGGCCGGGTCCCCAGTGGGAGCATCAGAGAAGCAACCACACATGGATCTTTCTCTCCCTTTCTTTCTCCTTCGCTTCTGCTCTCTCTAAAATAAAAAGAAGAAATTAAATATTTTTTCAAAAAACAGATAAATAAACAAACAAAGAAAGAAACAAAAGGAGCACAGTGCACGGAACAACCTACAGGTCAGAACAATGTGACCGAAACTATTAGTAAAAAAGGTAGAGAAAACTCTCCTTGGTGCAGGGAGCTAGGAAACCGAGGGTCCCACTGAAATCAGTGCCCACTTCCACCCCTCTCGGGCTCTTCGCCCCCAGCGACATTGCTGGACACCACCCAGAGAAATCTTACAGGCTGGAAGTGCGCAGCGAGGGCACAGCTCACAGCCTTGCTGTGCTCCAACAATCATATTTGGCCCGGTGTCTTTTTTTTTTAGGGTTTATTGATTTATTTTTAGGTAGGAGAAGGGAGAGAAAAAGAGAGCCAGATAAACATCAATGTGTGGTTACCTCTTCTGAGGACCCCAGCTAGGAATCTGGACTCAAAATAGGAACGTGCCCTGATTGGGAGTTGAACCTGTGACCCTTGGGTTCCCAGACAAGAGCTCAACCCCTGAGCTACAGCACCCAAGGACAATAACGTGCATATTAGAACGAACTTAACCCAAGAACGTCAAAATCAAGAATTCCGTAAACCCAAAAAGACGAAGAAAGGGGCATAGAGCAAGGAACAATGNCTCCAACAATCATATTTGGCCCGGTGTCTTTTTTTTTTAGGGTTTATTGATTTATTTTTAGGTAGGAGAAGGGAGAGAAAAAGAGAGCCAGATAAACATCAATGTGTGGTTACCTCTTCTGAGGACCCCAGCTAGGAATCTGGACTCAAAAGAGGACCGTGCCCTGATTGGGAGTTGAACCTGTGACCCTTGGGTTCCCAGACAAGAGCTCAACCCCTGAGCTACAGCACCCGAGGACAATAACGTGCATATTAGAACGAACTTAACCCAAGAACGTCAACATCAAGAATTCCGTAAACCCAAAAAGACGAAGAAAGGGGCATAGAGCAAGGAACAATGCATAACACGGGAACTAAATAACCTGAGTTAAAGTCAGCCTCCCCTCAAGTCCCTCTCACTTCTGAGGTTGAGAGGCCCCCTGCTGAGGGGAGAAACAGAAACATTCACGCCTTGTTCTGTGCACCAAGTAGCAGACACTGCAGACTCTGATCTCAGAGCAGCATGCATTCATTGTGAGGAAACAACATAGAGATCAGGACCCCTAAAGGCAAGGAAGTAATGCTGGGCTCATTGAAGAACAGGAAGGAGGCAGGGAGGAGAAGACCCAGGTAGCTCTGAAATCAGCCTGCACTGCCAGCCCTCCAGGTATTGGGCTCACAGCCTCCTGTGGAGAGAAAAAAGGGACCATCACAGGGGGATCTGAGAAAGCAGTACCAGAAACCTTGTGTGAGTACAGCTGCCTCTGAGCTCAGAGCACCATAGAATCCCTTCACGAAAAAAAAAGAGACAGAAGCAGCATCAACATTTTGTGAAGTAACACTGTCCTGATGAAGTTGAGGCAAAGGGGCAGAGAAGAAAGAACTATCATGTGTCTGGAATGAGCCTGCACTCACCTCCCTCTCAATTCTGGGGTTGACAGTCCTCATACTGAAGAAAGAAATGGGAAACCTTCAGAGCCTGCTGTGAGCACCCAGGGGCAGAAAGGTAGCCTCCCATCTCAGAGCAGCAGGCACTCACTGTGTGAAAACAAAGTAGAGAGCAGAACCGCTAAACTCAGAGAGGTAAGCCTGGGCAGAGGAAGGAACAGGAACGAGGAACCGAAGAGAAGAAACAACGTGTCTCTGGAATCAGCCTGCACTGGAGCCCTCCAAGTATTGGGCTGAGAACGCTAGTGCTAGAAAGAAAGAAAAAAATTGAAACAGCTGGGACTGAGCAAGCAGTGCCAGAAAAGTTATTTCAGAACAGCTGCCAGTAGTCTCAGAGCACCGTAGATTCAGCAGGAGAAAACAATGGACATAAATGAAGCATCAAGTGTTCTCCAAGGGACACTGTCCTGCCAAAGCCCAGGCAGAGGGGCAGAGAAGAGAACAAACAATCTGTGTCTCGAGTCAGCCTGCACTCACCTCCCTCTAAGTTCCAGGGGCAGAGTCCCTCCTCAAGGGAGACATTGGAAACCAGCAGAGCTTCTTGTGTGCACGCAGCAGCGGAATGGGCAGTCTCCCTGAAACCAGCGCCCAGGCACCCCCTCTAAGGTTGTGCGCGCACAGAGACATGGCTGGGGACTCGCCCAAGAAATCACAGGCCCTGGAACAGAGCGAGCGACCCCAGAGCCATGAGCGGAACAGTCGTCCATCGCCCGGTGAAGGAAAATGGAGTTCATCCGCACCCATCACGTCCACATCAAGAAAAGGGTGGACACGATTTCATGGGTATTAGGGAGCGCAGAGCACGGCAGAAGCACTGGGTCCCAGCAAAGCCTGGCCACCCTTTAGCTCACAGGGCACAGAATCAGCCCTGCTCAGCCCAGGAAGGGGCTAGCG
>NW_028080017.1:0-2058 GCF_014824575.4 Sturnira hondurensis | reverse complement strand
AAATTACAGCTAAAATATAGAACAACCATCACTCAGAACCAACAGAAATTGAATTGAATGGAATTCTGACAACTACGGAATTAAAGAAACCACATCCATCCAGACTGGTAGGAGGGGCGCAGACACAGAACAGGCTGGTCCCTCACCCACGTGTGGTGGATAAAAATTTGGGAGGGAGATCTTGGGAGTGAAGGGTCTCAGTCCCACACCAGGGCCCCCAGCCCAGGGTTCCAGAGCCAAGAAGGTAAGTCCCCAACTTCCAGCTGCAAAATTACCACCAGGGATAGGGTCAGTGGAAGAAACTTCTGGAGCCCAAAGCAGCTCCTCTTAAAGAACCCGCACACAGACTCACCTACTTAGACTCACTCCCTCTGAGCTCCAGCACCAGGGTAGCAGCTTGAAAGGCACCAGTGGTATAAAGGGAGAAACTGAAGTGTCTGGCATCAAGCAGAGCAGAGGCCATTGTGCCTTTGCTAACCCTTCCCCCCACCAGAGCCAGCAAGCTGGTGCCATATCTGAAACTCCAGCCACCTGGCAAACACTGTTTGACTCCCTTGGAGATCCCCAGAGACTCCATCCATCCCAGCTTCCAGGCCCACCCAAGCTGCTTTTCCATATAAATGACTGGTCTTGGCTCATTCTTCACAACTTCCTAAATCCTACCAAAAAATGACTGGCCTCAGTGAGCTTGGCACTAGCAGCAACCACCCTTGTTTCACAGCGTGGTTTCACCTGGGAATCTCTAAGCCCAGCACAACTAGCAGCCATCTCAGATTGCTGTATAGTTCAGGAAGGGCAGCCCAGGCAAAACAAGGTGGAGGTTGAACCATCCAGGAAACTCCAGGTCCATTGCACCCAGTGGATACCTACAGATCATGTCAGGGCACCACCACCCTGCCCCTGCACAGCTGATCCTCCTCGGAAGGCAGATGTCGGTGGTCAGTGGTCACAGCCAGTCCTTGCAGCTGACTGGCCTGGATAAATCCTTCCCATTGACCTGCCAACAGCAATCAAGGTTCAACTACAAGAAGAAAGTGTACTCAGCCCACAGGAAGGGCTCATCTCAAGTACTCAGCTTGGGTGACAGAGGAGGCTGTGACATTGGACCCTACAGGACGCCTACTACATTAGGCCACTCTACCAAGACACAGAGTCAAAACAGCTCTAGATAATATATAAAAACAGCTCTAGATAATATATAATCAAGTACTCAGCTTGGGTGACAGGGAGGCTGCAAAAATGAGGAGACAATAAAACATGGCCCAAATGAAAACAGATCAAAACTCCAGAAAAAGAGTTAAATGAAACGAAGCAATCCATTAGATGCAGAGTTCCAAATACTTGTTATAAGGATGTTCAAGGAACTTAGTGAGGACTTCAGCAGCATAAAAAAGACCTAGTCAGAAATGAAGGATACACTAATTGAAATAAACAACAATTTACAGGGAAACAACAATAGAATGGATAAAGCCAAGAACCAAATCAATGATTTGGAACATCAGGTAGCAAAAAACAACCAATCAGGAAAACAAGAAGAAGGAGGGAGGTGGGTTTGGCTGGAGAGGCATGGAAGGGGTGGGGAGAAAATGCAGACAACTGTAATTGAACAACAATAAAGTAATTAAATACAGACACACACACATGTATATATAAAGAAAAACAGGAAGAAAAAAAGAACCCCCCAAAATGAGGATAGTATAAACAGCCTCTGGGACAACTTCAAGAGGTCCAACAATCACATTATAGGGGTGCCAGAAGGAGAAGAGAAAGAGCAAGAATTTGGAAATCTACTTGAAGAAATAATGAAAGGAAGCTTCCTTAATGTGTTAGAGGAAATAGACACGCAAGTCCAGGAAGCACAGGGAGTCCCAAACAAGATGGATGCAAAGAGGCCCACCCTGAGACATATTATAATTAAAATACCAAAGGTTAAAGATAAAGAGAGAATCTTAAAAATAGCAAGAGAAAAGCAGTTCGTTACTACAAGAGAGCTCCCATAAGACCACCAGCTGATTTTGCAAACGAAACTTTGCAAACTTCTAGGGATTGGCAAAAAAT
>NW_028080016.1:0-1006 GCF_014824575.4 Sturnira hondurensis | reverse complement strand
TGGGGTGCTGAGTGGGCCCCACGGAGGTCTAAGTTCACCTATAACAAGAAAGCAAAACAAAAAAGTCAGTCAGGTTACCCCACCCTTGAGAACTGTTGCTATGATGACAGCAGCTACTGGGGTCAACTCTGGGATTTCACGGAGCTCAAAAACTGTAAGCCCTGGCCGGCGTAGCTCAGTGGATTGAGCGCGGGCCTGCGAACCAGACGATCGCGGTTCGATTCCCAGTCAGGGCACATGCCTGGGTTGCAGGCCGGTTCCTTGCAGGCTAACTACCAGCATGGGATGCACAAAAGGCAACCATACATTGATGTTTCTCTCCCTTTCTCCTTCCCCTCTAAAGATATATAAATAAATAAAATCTTTAAAAAAAATGTATACTCAGTGCCACTTCTTAGAAAATAATGGAAAGATCTCTTCCTCAGTGTCTGCTAAAGAAGCGCTGCACTACAGAGATGCCTAAACAGAGAAGGAACTCATCAATTAACATGAATAACCATGGTAATGAAGCAGCTTAGAAAGAAAAGAAGAATCCCCATAAAGCAAAGTTGAACACATATAAATATGTGCTAAACATTACAGAGAATTTAAGATTGCAATAATGAAAATATCTCAATAAAGAAAATACAGAAAAGAATTACCTTTTCCATTTTAACCATTTTTATTTTTTTAAATATATTTTATTGATTATGCTATAACAGTTGTCCCATTTTGCCTCCTTCACTCCCCTCCACCCTTCACATCCTCTCCCACCCACATTCCCCCCTTTAGCTCATGTCCATGTGTCATACTTATAAGGTCTTTAGCTTCTACATTTTCTTTTCTTTTTTTTTTTAGATTTTATTTATTTATTTATCTTTAGAAGGGAAGGAGAGAGGGAGAGAAACATCAATGTATGGTTGCCTTTTGTGCTTCCCCTGCTGGGAGTTGGCCTGCAGGGAACTGGCCTGCAAACCAGGCATGTGCACTGACTGAAAATTGAACTGCGGTCCTCTGGTCCGCAGGC
>NW_028080015.1:0-1731 GCF_014824575.4 Sturnira hondurensis | reverse complement strand
GGTTTTCCCTCTCAGTCTTTGTACACGGTCGACAGAGAAATGTATCAAAGGCTCCACAGCCAGTTGTGTCTTTCATAGAGCCTAGTTAAACTGTCAATCCTGGGCACACAAGTCGGCAGTGACTTACTCTCTGGTAGCGGCAAAAGAAAATCTCTAAACAAATTGGCATGATGTCAGTCCTGTGACTTGGCAATATTTGTGGGGAGGACTTTGTAATATAACTGATGTAGCATCAAAAATAATGTCTTTTTTGGAATAACGCACTTAAATTATGATAAATTGCTACTAGGTATTCAGTCCTTTATGTCTCAAAGGATTTTCAGTCTTCATGGATCTCTCACTAAATTTCCACACACTGGAATACATCAAATTATGACAAAATTGGCCAATTGTTCCCTAAAGCAATTACCCAGTTGAACTCCGTGACAGTCAGCAATTTTTATGCTGCATTTTTATAGTATTGGGTTTTTTAAAAGTCATGTAATATTTGTCTATCTTACAACCCTTAACACAGAGACACCATTTAGATTTTCACCAAATATTTTTGAACTTCACTGACTCATGACAACCATGAACTCTTATGTTACCAGCAGCTATGATTTCTTTCAAAACTCTTGCAGTTACCCAGGTATTGAGAAATGAGAATTCTTTTCAGACACTGAATAGAGAGAAAAATACAATGAGACATGGTTATATTTATAATTCCTCCAAGGTACTGAGAGTATTCAGAAATGGAGCTTTGGTGCCCAGATTCCAAAAATCAGCATAGTAATGGGAAGGGCCCAACGTCAGTGTAAGAAGGCACGGGGTTGAGTCATTTCTAAATGTAATTGCATCTCTGTCTCAGTTTGCTCTTTCAAGAATAAAGGGTTGAAACTAGACAATCTCAGAAACCTTGTCCAGTCTTACTTTCCATGGGACTCTTTGTGCAACCCCATCTTACATTCTACTCTACTGACTTTTTCATATTTTTATACTAAAATAGAATTGTCCAGCCTATAACTGTTCCTCAAAAAGGCTACCCAGTGATAAGTAGCAGTTTATCATTACAGAAACCCAATACTGATTATGAGTTATTCTATTCAGTGTATTCTTATTTACTACTCAAAACACCCTTTCAGTGATTAATCACATGGACTCTGGAGGCACATTGCCTTGTACTGAAATCCTAGACTCGCCACTTACTACTATGTGACCTTGGGCAACCTAATAAACCTTTCTGTGCCTCACTTTCATCCTTTTTACAACGGGGATAAAAATAGAGCCTGCCCCTTGGGTTGTTGCTTTATTACAAGTAAATACCTAGAGAGAGAAAATGGCGGCGGAGTAGGACGGAGCGACTGCAGTTCTCCTACACTTGGGGGAAAATCCTGGCAGATTTACAGAAGAACAGCGCAACCAATTCCCCAACCAACAATTCCCCAGCATTTATGAAAATAAGAGACCAGAGATAGTGACGAACCAGACAGCTAGAGGTCCTTGGGGTCTCATGGACGCGAGTAAGGACGGAGTCGGCCAGACCGGCGGCAGCCATTAGCTGGTGCATAAAGACCTCGGAGCCGCGGCTGCCACAGTGGTTGGAGCCTAGAGGCTTCCTTCCGTCAGTGCCCAGCGACAAGGGCGTCTGCCACGGAGAACTCATCGGGAGCCAGGCAACCCTGAGAAAAGTCAAGGGCAGAGGCAGCGGTGGCGGCGGCGGCAGGATGGCAGCCATTGGCCGGCGCATAAAGA
>NW_028080014.1:0-598 GCF_014824575.4 Sturnira hondurensis | reverse complement strand
GGAGAGAAACATCAATGTATGGTTGCCTCTCATGAGTCTCCTCCTGGGAACTAGCCCGCAAACCAGGCATGGAACATCTGACCAATGGACAGATGTTTGGGGTGCTCCTCAAGCCAATCCTTTCTTGGTAGAATTATTCTCACCCAGAGCAGCCCGGGGGAGATCTGTGGTTGGAGCTCCCCCACAATTGGGCTGCTGGGTTTGGAGGACACAGAGTCTGTGAGGAAAGTCACACAGATCCTCCACGAGCAACCCTAGAGAAGACTGCCTTTGAAAAGAAGCCTGTGTAACAAGAAGTGGTGTATGAATTCTCATGTCTGATGCCTTCCTCTGTGTGTTTGGTCACTAATATTCACACTTGACCATGACTGAAGATGTATCTGCAATTTTCACTGATAGAGACCAGAGTATGTGAGGGAAGTCAATACGTCCACCTTTGGAAAGTGCTGGTATTTTTTAACAGAAATTCCCCAATATGGGGGTGCAGGAATTTCTGGTAAAGACAATTATATGCAAAGTATTTGGCATAAAATGTCCCCTATGACCGAAGAATATAAAGTAATTTGGAACCTAAACTATACATAAAATGTTGGGACAG
>NW_028080013.1:0-1351 GCF_014824575.4 Sturnira hondurensis | reverse complement strand
ATGACCACAGCATCACTGGTATTCAGCACCTGCTGGGGCCAACCCTGAGTTGCCGGCTGACTCCCTCCCACTTTGCAGGCAGGATGCCAACGTCCAGGGGGTCCCAGGATGATGGGGGGCCAGGTCGAGACGTCCCTCCCCAGGCAGCACTATGGCTGCTTCAAGGGCATCAGCCCTTTCACTCCTAACTGCATGGACAGGGGATACCAGCTCTCATTTTTCTGGTTTGAAAACTAGGCTCAGTCAGTTGGCAAGCTGGAGGCACTGGGTCTAAAAGTCCCCAGAGCTGGAGCTAGGATGTGGGTATATGTTATGGACCTGAAAAGGGAGCCAGATCTTACCTCTAAGCCTCAGTTTCCTCATGTGGGAGAAGAAGCATCTTCTGTAGGACCACCAGAACCCCCTAAATGCCCCACACTGTTCCAGGTGCCAGTGGAGACAACAAGGAGACCCCCGCAAACCAGCAGAGATCTCCTGAGGCAGGCTGAGGTAAGTGCTGAGGCTCATGTGTTCATTCAACAAACACTCATTGGATGTCTGTCCACTTTGGTGTCTGTCCACTTTGGTGTCTGTCCTGGAGAGGTCCTTTCATACATGCACAGCCTCGTGAGTTGGAGACTGTTCAGAAGCCCCTTTTACAGCTGAGGAGACTGGGGTCCGGGCTGTGGAAGGCACACAGCCTGGAAGTGATGGAATCGGGGTCCAGACCCAGGAGTCGGGCTCCGGAGGAGTCTGCACCCCTCAGGGACAGGCCAGTAAGTGTTTGCTGAAGAGCTAAGTCCTGTCTTGGCTCCAATCCAGAACTTCCCCAACACACTGGAAAAGAGACCCTCAAATTTAGGAAAACAGCACAGACACCACCTTACCAGGCAAGAAGGCACTAAGGTGGTCCAGGGAAGCCTGGGAAAGGGACTCACAAGGGACACCTGGGCTGTGCCTAGAGGAGGGGAAAGCTCCCAGGAAGAGAATTAGAGCTGGGGTGTTTGAGTTTGAATAAGGGTTTGCCGGATATAAATTGAATCAATTTAATTTAACCTTTTACTCATAAGTGTATTCATTCAAACACTCCCTGCTCTCCCCACGTGTCTGCCTCATGCTAGGTGATGCCAGGCCCCCAGATTTTGGAAGACAAAGCTAGATATGGCCACCCCATGGGGTCAAGACCGAGGCAGATAAGGTGGTGGGGCTGGAGGCACCCACCGGGGAAGCAGGACTCTTCTGTGGGGTGGAAGAGGGCTTCCTAGAGGAGGGAGTGTGGAGACGAGTTTGCAGGAGGAGCAGGAGTGGGCCCAAGGAGATGGCTTTGCTGATACATGCAGAGCCTGGGTCTGCAAAGGGTCAGGGGCCACGC
>NW_028080012.1:0-605 GCF_014824575.4 Sturnira hondurensis | reverse complement strand
AAAGAGAAGCCACTTCCCCGGAGGCCTGGGTTCCAGAGGGTTCGTTATTCACCACTTTCCAGGGAAGGCACCTGTCTCTTGACCCCTGTCCCCTTTCAGCCTGAGCAAGAGGGTGGGCCCCTGACGCCCCTGGGCCCCTCCCGCTGGGTGGAAGGGCCACGTATGCGGGCTGACATCCCAGGGCTCGAGGCTGGTGCTACATCTGGGCAAACCCTGGGCCCAGGCCCCGGACTGGTTACAGCGAGTCTACCGTGCACTGCCCGGTCCTCGGCTAACTCCCTGGGGGTGCGGCGCGGTGGAAGCCAGGGTGTGGCTGGTGGCGGTGCTGTCTGAATCTAGAGTCCCCAGGAGCGTCAGGCAAGCTGGAAGGGCCACACATGCCCAGGTTTAAAGTCAGCCACATCAAAAACACGGGAGACTGGCTTGGTTTTTCTGAAGATGAAGTAAAGCTGTTTCACGTCCACTTTTCTAGGGGTCGCCATAAAAAGTCCAGATGGAAATGCAGTGATCTGAAGGCAGTGTGTTCCTGGTGTGTGTGTGTGTGTCTGAGGAAGATGTGCTGGGTGAGCGTGATGTGTGTGTGTGCACGTGCATTAGTGATGTCT
>NW_028080011.1:0-634 GCF_014824575.4 Sturnira hondurensis | reverse complement strand
GGTGTTTCTCCCCCCTCTCTTCTTCCCTTCCCCTCTAAAGATAAATAAATAGAATCTTTAAAACAAAAGAATGTGTATTTAGCTTCTTTGGGATGAAGAGCTTTATATATATTAGTTAAGTCCATTTCTTCTAGAGCATTGTTCAATGCCACAATATCTTTGTTGATATTTTGTTTGGAAGATCTGTTTATTTTTGACAGTGTGTAAAGTCCCCTACTATAATTGTTTTTATGTCAATATCTTTCTTCAAGTTTTCTAAGATTTTCTTTATGTATTTCAGTGCTTGTATGTTGGGTTCATATATATTTACAATGTTTATGTCTTCTTGGTGGATTCTTCCCTTGAGTATTATGAAGTGACCTTCTGGATCTCTTTTTATGGCCCCCTTTTTAGTCTATTTTGTCTGATATGAGTATTGCTACCCTGGTTTGTTTTCCCTGTCTGTTGGCTTGGAAAACTTGTTTTCAGCCCTTCCCTTTTAGTATGTGTAGGTCTTTTTTGCTGAAGTGAGTTTCGTGTAGGCATCATATGTGTGGGTCATGTTTTCTTATCAATTCAGCTATTCTATGTCTTTTGATTGGAGCATTTAATCCATTTATGTTTAAGGTTACTATTGATAGGTACTTATTCATTG
>NW_028080010.1:0-600 GCF_014824575.4 Sturnira hondurensis | reverse complement strand
GCTTGCGCCCTCAGAGGTGCCCAGTGCAGTAAGCCCATTTCCCGCAGTGAAACGCAGCTCAGTAACACATCTGTGTGGATGTTTCTCCTTCCTCCTCTCCTAACACTCCCTCACTCTATTTCCGGAGTCCGTCCCAAGTACACCACCTGAGTCCACACCCTTGTCTCTGATGTCGGTCCGGGAGAGCCCAAGTTAAGACAGAACCCCAGCTTCGCCTTTTTTTTTCTATCCAAGGACACTTTACCAAGTCATTCTCCTAAACCTTCATTTTCCTGTCCATAAAATGAAGGTAACAGAATCTACCTCAATAGATTGTTGAAAAGAGAATATATATGAAATGTCTGCCTTATTATTAACAAGCTACTATTGCTAAAAATATTTAATGACTATTACCTAGTAGTCATTGCTTTATAAAAAGTAAATGAATAAAATACATAAGTCAAACTCCTCATAAAAGATGAATTTTTCTAAAATTGGCCTGACCTTCACAGTATTTTCCATTCCTTTTACCATGTTTATTCAACATGGTAATTGTGAGCACCTTCTGTGTGCCAAGCTGTCTTACGAACAGGAAAACTGCAGTGAACGAAGCAGACAGAA
>NW_028080009.1:1049946-1133808 GCF_014824575.4 Sturnira hondurensis | reverse complement strand
AAATGAAAAGGGGAAAGTGGTTGAACCGGTTGCACTCCATACTGGGGAGTTTAAGCATGGATTTTAGGGAGTTACAGTAAGCACTTGCTATCTCAATTCAGGGTGAGGGTGTTTTAGAAAAAGCAAGTCTCAAAGCGGCCTAGGCACATTGCGGGCCTGATTCCTCACAGGAGAACCTTTCTGTGGGCATGGGTCCTGTGCATCTCTGGGTGGGAGCTGGGCCCACACCACTCAGAATGGTCTCCTACACTTAATGTAGGAACTTCTGTTTTCTCGGAGTTGTGGTACATGGCCCTCCCAGTATACATAGTATTATATTCACCAATCTAGAAGCTGATGTGTAAGAAAAATACACATAATAGTGAATTTATCCATATATCAGGCACTCGTTCTGATAGTTTTCAAAGGCAATGAGACTTTATTTGTAGTTTTGTGTGCTGCAGAGCAGTTTCTGGTATTGTATGAATAAAGAAGTAGAGACATTGGTGGTAGGAAGAAAGGAGTGATAAAGCAAAAAATGTCCCTTAGATCTTGTGAACTTTACTGTCACCTATAGAGAATGACTTGTGTGCTGGTGGTAGATGATTTGTCTATGCTTTGGAATGTTGACAACATTTATACAATGGTTTTTTCCTCTTGGCTTATTATACAGTTTTAGTCTGTTTGAGTGCCAATTATGGAGATAGAGTCATAGAAAACAGTGATCTAGTCAAAGAACGCAAAATTGCAACAAATTAATGGAGGTGTAAAGTATTGTAATGTCTTCACTCCTCTGCCTGATCAAGCTAGATTTGGTTTTAAGCCAACTGAGAGCTAAAAGTATGAGTTAATATTTCGAAGTGGTTGTTCTCAATATTTATTTTGCATAATTATCATTTGAGGATATCTTATAAGTATGGATTTTCAGCCTACTTAAAAAGATTCAGACTGGGAGGTCTAGCTTACTGTTCAGGAACTATTATATTTTCTATTTCTTTTTATTATTATTGTTCAATTATAGTGGTCCCCATTTTCCCCTGATTACTCTCCTCTGCCCTACCCACCCCACATTCCACATTCAGTCCTCTCCCCTGTTGTCTTACGTTCCTTGGCTCGACCCTTCCCCTTGTTTCCCCCGTTATCCTACTCCCCCCTCTCCTCTGGTAACTGTCAGTTTTTTCCTTATTTCCATGTCTGTAGTTCTAATAGGAACTATTGTTTTTTAAACACCCCCAAATTTATTTTATACTGTTGTCATGTGGTCAATTACATTTTGCAAAAAACACTCTTCTGACAAGACATTTATAGTAGAGAAAATGTGGGAGTATGAAAAATAAACTTTTATCCACAACATTGCTGTGCTTGTTATTATTTCCAATGGTATTTTTTAAAATTTTATTTATTTAAATTTAGAGGGGAAGGAGAGAAGGAGAGAAACATCAATGTACGGTTGCCTTTCGTGCATCCCCTTCTGGGAACTGGCCTGCAGGGAACAGGCCTGCAACCCAGGCATGTGCCCTGACTGGGAATCGAACCACAATCCTCTGGTTCGCAGGCCTGCACTCAATCCACTGAGCTACACCAGCCAGGGCTTATTTCCAATAGTATTCTGATGGATTCTTTAATGTTTTCCACATACAGAATCATGTAGTACACACATAGTGACGGGTTTGCTTGTTTGTTCCCTATTTGGATGTCTTTCATTTCTCTTTCTTGTCTTATTGCTCTGGCTAGGACTTCTACAATGTTGAATAGTGGTGATGAGAGTGGGCGAAAAGCCCCTGACCTCAGAGAAAAAGCATTTAGTTTTTCATTTTTCAACATAATATTAGCTGAGGGTTTGTCATATGTGAACTTTGTTATAATAGGGCACTTTTTCTCTGCCATTGATTGTTTTAATCATAAATAGATGTATTTTGTCTGACGTGTGCACTGGCCTGCAGTGTATGCAGTGTTATGGATGGGATTTGAGACAAATTCACACAGAATATGAAGTCCTGTGGAGGAAAAGGGGAAGGCCACTCTCTTGAGTAGAGAGTGCTGTGTGCCCTTGCCTAGACAGGCTTTTATTGTTTTTTTGCACAGGAGTACAGGTACAACTTATTAATTATTGTTAGGCAGTAAGGATTAAATGACAGATAGCATACAGAGAACTATTAGGGCTATTCTGAGTCAGGGTCTATTAGCTAAAAGGCTACAAAACTTTGGGAAACAAGCTCATTTCCTGCTTGGGCCTTAATCATTTAACTAAGAGCATTCTTAGGAAAGCAGGCTTCACAGGATTTTACATATCCTTTCCCAGGCCTGATCACCTGGGGAGCCTTCCCTTTCCAGCACAGGGCTGCACTGCCCTCTGTCATTATTTCACGCTTGAGTCAGGCAGAGGAGGCAAGATAGCCAGGGAATTTTCGGAGACTTCTCTCGGCCTCAGGGGAGTCAGGCTTTGTCAGAGTCAAGGGGCGAGGGTCTATCACCCCCTTTCTCCATAGCCTCCAGTCCTTCCCTGGGGCCTCCACATGATCATGCCTGTCTTAGGTGGTTCCCTGCCGTGTACACTGACCAGCAGTGCCCACGTAGTTATGGATGATCAAGACAAATTCACACGGACTATCAAATCCTGTGGAGAAAAAGTGCAGGATACGTTAGGGGAGAGTGCCGTGTACCTTTTGCCTAGACTGGCTTTTACTGTTTTTTTTTGTGTGTGTGCAGGCATTCAGGTACAAGCTTATTAATCATGGATAGACAGTAACCAGCAGATAGGATACAAAAAACATTAGGGCTTGTCCTTAAATCAAGGTCTATCAACTAAAAAGCTATAAAACTATGGGAAAATAAAAACATTTAACTAAAAGCATTCTTAGCAGGGCAGTTCTCACAGGTTTATTAAGAATTCTTTATCTTGCTAGATTAGCCAGGCCCTGTACTAGCTGGTAAAAGGTTGCACTGTCTTTCCATCACAGGTATTCAGGATTAAGTGGATTAGAGCCAGAAGGTGCTTCTCCCAGAGGACCTGGGGACTGGGCTATGTTAGAGCAGCCAGAGGGGTGGTGAGGGCCTATCACTCCCTCCTTGTCACAGTCACCACTCCTCCCCCGCCCCCGCCCCAGTCCTGCCATGATGGCGTCCCAAGTGATCAAGTCTGGCTTAGGTTGCCCCCCAGGGGGTCTTATTTGTCACTGACTTCCGGTCATGCTTTGGAGGCAGGGGGATGAAACAGGGGCAGCATCCACTGCCAGAGACAAGCCTTGTCTCCTCAGTGCCTTGCATTCTGGAGGTCGCACACTCAGCCTTAAATGGTTGCAATTCCTGAAACCAGGCAGAGCAGTTCCCAACAGTTCCCCCCTTGGGGAATCTTACTCATCACTGGCTAACTGATCAAGCATTGGGGGCCGGTTATGAAAAAAGGAGCAGAAGCAGCAGTCCTGCCAGGGAGATAAGCTTTGTCTCCTTAGTGGCTTATGGTCTGAAGGTCGCTCACTCAGCCTTAGCCATGGCGGGGTTACAGCTCCTGAAACCAGGCAGGGCAGCTCCCAACATTTGTCTAATACTTTTTCTGCATCTATGGATGTGATATGATTTTCATCTTTTATTTTGTTAATGTATTGTATCATATTAATTGATTCAGGCAATCAATTTTCAACACATAAGCCAAAAACATACAATGGAGACAGAAAAATGCTCTTCACTAAATGATGCTAGGGAAACTGAAAAGACGTGTAAAATAATGAAAGTAGATCAATCTGATACCATGCACAAAAATTAACTCTAAATGTGTGAAAAACTTGACTCTAAGACCTGAAGCAGTAAAGTACACAGGAGAAAATATGGACATTAAAATTATGGACCTTGGACTAAGAGAGGTTTTTATAAATTTGACCACTGTGGCAAAATAAATAAATAAATAAATAAATAGATAGATAAATGTGAATTGGCCTACATCCAACTAAAAAATTTCTGCACATCAAAAGAAACTATCAAGAAAACAAAAAGGCAACCACCAAAATGGGAGAAGGCATTGCAAATGATACCTCTGATAAGTGTCTGATATTAAAACATATAAAGAACACATGCAACCAACAACAAAAGCCAAACAAGCTGATTTAAAAATGGGAAGGGGACCTAAATAGACCCTTTACCAAGAAGAACATACAGATGTCCAACAGATATATGAATACACTCAACCGCACCCATTATAAGGGAAATGCAAATCAAACCACAATGACATACCTCCTCACACCTATTAAAATGACCCTTGCCAATGATAGGAAATAACAAGTGTTGGAGAGAATATGCAGAAAAAGGAATTCTTGCACACTGCTGCTGGGAATGTAATTTTTTCCCAGTAAAGTGCCACAACACAGTGAGGTAAATTTTCAGCCACTGTGGGAAACTGCCATATGACTCAGCAATCAGTCTTCTGGATATCTACTTGAAAAATTTGAAGACACTTATTTGTAGAGATATATGGGTTCCTGTATTCATTGCAGCATTGTTTACAATAGACAAAACATGGAAATAACATCAGTGATTTTTGATGAATGATTGGATAAAGAAGATATGTGGTACATATATACAAATGAAATACTACTCAGCCATAAAAACATGAAATATTGTTTTTTACGATAATAAGGGTGGGTCTTGAAAGTATTAAGCTAAGTGAAATATGTTAGAAGGAAAATTTAAGAACAGTATAGTTTCAGATATATGTGGGATATAAAAGGGGGAAATGAACAAACAAAACTAATAAACAAGCAAACAAACAAATACCTCCAAACTCGTAGGGACAATAGAATGGTAGTTACCAGGTGGGAAAGGTGTGGGTGGAGGATGAAAAGGATAAAGGGTGTGAAATATGGGGTGAGATGAGAAAGACTTCTGGCCAAGATGGAGGTGTAGGTAGATAAACTTTGGCTCCTTGCACAACCAAAAGAAGGACAACAACAAATTTAAAAACAAAAATTAACCAGAACTGCTAGGGAATTGAACTGTATGGAAGTCTGACAACCAAGGACTCACAGAGGAAACATTCATTCAGACTGGTAGGAGGGGTGGACATGGGTAGCTGGGGTGGAGAGGGCATGGTGCACTGCAGCAGCAGGCAGATTGGGTGGTCCCATATTTTTATGTGGATGAACTAGGAGGAACAGCTGGGGAACAAGACAGACCATACAACCCAGGGTTCTAGCATGGGGAAATACAGCCTCAAAACTTCTGGCTCTAAAAACCTGTGGGTTTTACAGTGGTGGGAGAAACTCAGCTCACATATGAGTTCACTGGAGAGACCCACAGGGTCCTAAATGTATACAAAGCCAACCACCTGGGAATCAGCACCAGAAGGACCCAATTTACTTGTGGGTAGAGGGGGAAGTGACTGAAAGCCAGCTCAAAGCAGAGCAAGTGGCATTGTTCCCTCTCCAACCCTCCCCCACATACAGTGCCATGACAGAGCAAAACAGGTTGCTCCACCCTGGCAAATACCTAAGGCTCCACCCCTTACAATGTAACAGGTGTGTGGAGACCAGAAATTGTGGCCCAGATGAAAGAACAGATCAAAGTCCAAAAATGGAACTAAGCCACAAAAAGATAGTTAACCTATCAGATGCAGAGTTTAGAACACTGGTAATAAGGATGCTCACAGAAATGGTTGAGTATGGTCACAAAATAGAGGAAAAAGTGAAGGCTATGAAAAGTGAAACAAAGGAAAACATACAAGGAGCCAACAGTGAAGGGAAGGAAATGGAACTCGAATCAATGATTTGGAGAGGGAAGACAAACATTCAACCAAAACAGAATAAAAAATGTGAGGAGACACGTAGGAACCTCCAGGGCTCCTTTAAATATTCCAACATCAAAATCATAGGGGTGCCAGAAGGAGAAGAAGATGAGCAAAAAAATGAAAAATTATTTAGAAAAAAAATAATGAAGGAGGATTTTCTTAATCTGGCAAAGGAAGCAGACTTCCAGGAAGTCCAGGAAGCTCAGAGAGTCCCAAAGAAGTTGGACCCAAGGAAGCATACACCAAGGCACATCATAATTACATCAACCAAGATAAAAATGAAGGAGAGAATCCTAGAAGCTGCAAGAGATAAGGAGACAGTTACCTACAAAGGACTGCCCATCAGACTGTCAGCGGATTTCTCAAAAGAGACCTTATAGGCAAGAAGGGACTGGAAAGGAGTATTCAAAGTCTTGAAAGGCAAGGACCTCTATCCAAGATTACTCTATCTAGCAAAGCTATCATTTAGAATGGAAGGGCAGATAAAGTGCTTCCCAGATGAGGTCAAGTTAAAGGAGTTCAGCATCACCCAGTTCTTATTGTACAAAATGTTAAAGGGACTTATCTAAGAAAAAGAATGCTTTGCAACAGCATGGATGGAACTGGAGAGCATTATGGTAAGTGAAATAAGCCAGGTGGTGAGGGACAAATACCATATGATCTCATCTTTAACTGGAACAGAGACAACAAAAGAAAAAAGCAAACAAAACATAACCATAGTCTTTGACATTATGAATAATCTAACAATAGCTGGAGGGGAGGGGAGGGGATAGTGGGAAGAAGGGTATTCAGGAAGTACTATAAAGGACACATGGACAAAATCCAGGGGGAGGATGGAAGCAAGGTAGGGAGGTGGATTTGGAGGGGGTAGGGAGGAGGGGTGGAGAGAAAATACAGACAACTGTAATTGAACAACAATAAAATAATTTAAATTAAAAAAAGGAAATGAAGATCAAAAATAGGAACAGTAAAATGGCAACAAAGTCACAACTATCAATGACCTAACCTAAAAACAGAAACAAAAACAAACTAAGCAAACTGCTAGAACAGGAGCAGAATCACAGAAATGGAGATCACATTCAGGGATATCAGTAAGGAAGGGAAGGGGGCAAATGGGGGAAAAGGTACAGGGAATAAGAAACAATATATAAATATTGTTATATATAAATATATAACAATATATTATATATAAATAATATATAAATGGTAGGCAGGAAATAGACAGGGAGAGGTTAAGAATGGTTTAGGAAATGGAGAAACCAAAGAACTTACACGTACGACCCATGGACATGAACTAAAGGGGGGGGACAGGTGTGGGAAGGCTGTGCAGGGTGGAGGGGAATGAAGGGGAGAAAAAAAATGGGACAACTGTAATAGCATAATCAATAAAATATATTTTTTTAAAAAGGAGACTTGATTTGGGGTACACACAATAGAGTATACAGATGTTATAAACTTGTATATATAGAACTTATATGATAATGACTCATTTGAGAATGTTTACTTCTCTTAATTTCTCACTGAAGTTTTCTTTCTGTCTGAGTATCTAAATGAATACCCCTGAAGTTTCCACTACTATGCTAGAATGTTCAAGTGAGAGTTTTTCAGAATGTAGCTTCAAATTATAAAGAAATTAAAAAGGCTGTGAAGAGCTATAAAACTCTTTAAAGAAACATGTAGGCTAGATCCAGAAATTTTGCCAATATCTGAGTGACTTTCATACAATTTCCATAAGAAGAGGTCAGAAAGAATATTGGAAAAAAATATCAAGGAAATAGTGAAAGATTTCTCAGAGCTACTATGACCTGATTCCTTACAGTGAAAATGTGCATCAAATGTTGGCCAGAATTTACAATAATAAACATAACAATAACAATAACAATAACAACCACAACAGCAGCAACCCTATTTACATATATCCTGGCAATTTTCTCATTCTCTGAGAATAAAGAGTAAAGATTTTAAATAGAAAACAAATGAATGAACATGTCAATGATACTGTAGCTAAAACAAACAAACAAACAATAAAAACATAGAAAAACCAAACAAGCAAATCATGTTATTTACAGATAAGTTAAAACCGCAATATTCAACCTTTTTCATTTCATGGCACACATAAAGTAATTACTAAAATTCTGCAACACACTAAAAAAAGTATTATACTTTGGTAAAACTTACTCAAATAGCTTTAGTTTTCATTCATTCACTGAGCAGCTCTTTTGGTGTTGGCCACACCAGGAAGAGACCTATTACCAGAGATAACTGTATATATTAGAGAGATTTGTCTACATGTCAAGGTAAACGTTTGTTTACCAAACATTTGTTTCTCTCATCTTCCTGTGAATTGTCTTTCTTCCCTGGGAAGCACCAGACTCCTATCCCCTTGTCCTAGGTCAGGATGGTGTATAAGCCTCAGTTGCCTGACTGCCTTTGAGTCTTCATGTCTTTGCAGGGTTCCCATATGTACGTAATTATATTTTGTTTTATGCTGTTAATCTGACTATGTCAATGTAATTATTAGACAAGTCAATTAACATAGAAGGGAAGAAGGGAGATATTTTCTTCCTTAAAATGTTACATGACATGAGCCTTTTCCTATCTTCTTTGTTCAGGTTTCTATACTTCTGACCCAGCTCAACTTTGTCTTAATTTGTGAAGCCTTTCATTTACCTTCCAGGTTTAGTTAATACACCTCTTTTCTATGCTTACCTTAACCCTATTACTTACATGAACCATGATAACAAAGTTAAACTTTTCCTGAGCCTTCTATTCCAGGAAAACAGGTAATGAAATCATCCCACCTTTTGTGTTCAAATAAACAGCTAACTGCAAAGAACCATCCTTTCCCTTATGACTTAGAGAGCTATAAGGCTCAACAATGTCTTATTTTTTACTTGTAACGAGGCCAGACACAGACCCTTTAAATTCCCATTCTTTGCCTTATAAATAAGATTAGCTGAGCTGTTGAGCCCCACTTCACATGAACGTGGCTTAGGCTTCTCTTTTTTCTCTAGGCTTCTGAACTTTGACTCAATCTCCACTTAGCATACAACCCTTCCTTAATGATACCTCCTAAGAACCAGTGATAGGGGACACAAGACTTGGAAAACTTTAGCTTAAGGTAAAAACTTATAAGTCTAGCAAGCAATGTGTATATTAAAGCTTTTGTTTCAGAAACTACAGAGAAGGGCCACCCTGGCTCCTGGAAAAACAGCTGACCTCCTGAGACACTGCTTGTATCGGGAATCCCTTGTATGTTACTTACTGTTTCTCTCTCGCTGCCTTTAAGATTCTCTCTTTGTCTTAGAATTTTGCCATTTTAAATATAATGTATCTTGAAGTGGGCCTCTTCGGGTTCTTCTTGATTGGGTCTCTGTGTTTCCTGGATTTGTGTGACTTTTCTCTCACCAAATCAGGAAAGTTTGCCATCATTATTTTCTCAAACAGGTTTTCTATTCCTTCCTCTTCTTGTCCTTTTGGTATCCATATTATACATATATTATTCTGTTTCATGTTGTTATGCAGTTCCCTTAACTACTCTTTGATCTTTCTGAGTCCTTTGTTCTTTCTGTTCCTTTTCTTCCTCTTTCTGGGTGTATTTTTCTACCTTCTCCTCCAGCTCACTGATCCAATCCTCTGCTTCATCTAGCCTGCTTTTGATCCCTTCTACTGTGTTCTTCAGTCCAGAAACTGTATTCTTCATTTCTTCTTGGCCCTTGTCAATAGTTTCTATCTCCTTTTTCATGTTGATATAGTTTGCAGCAAGCTCATTGGAGTTTCCCTGTAGTGTTTGGTAATTCTCTGTGAGCTCATTGAGCTTCCTGATAACAATTGCTGCGAACTCAATATCTGATAGTTGAATTGCCTCTATTTCATTTAGTATTCTTTCTGAGGCTGCCTCCTTTCCTTTCATTTGGGGATTGTTTCTTTGTCTTCCCATTGTTTGCGACACCCTTCTTCTTAGCATCTGCTTCTTAAACTGATCTGTTCTGATTCCCTGGGCTTATGGTGTGAACTTCTGTGGTAGAAGACCTGTGCGATTCAGTAGAACAGTCTCCTTGATCTCCTGAGCTCACTGGTTTTGGTCTGTTGTTTATGTTGGCTCTCTGTATGTCTTTGGGTTTTGACTGTTGTTGGATCTTTCTTTGTTGGGTCCTTCCCTCCTGTTGGTTAACCGAAGGTCCTTCCACCACATCTTGTATAGGTTGTGTTGAAGCTGGTTCTTCTATCTGTATGAGGTTTTGAGGGTTCTCTCTCACTCTTGTTCAGTTGTTTCTTCTGGGTAATTTCTCCACTATTTAGTTGTATTTCCAGATAGGTCCTGGGTGGAGGTTACTGTGGCTGCCACTCCTTCCTTCATTTTTTTCTGTTGTCATCTGTTGGTGGTTCCTTTGCTGGTGGGTTTCCTCTTCCAGCAGGTATACTGGTGTTCATAGCTCCTACCATTTGATTTGTCAATGTCCTCAACCATTTTAAGCCTCCAACCTATAGCCTAGGGTTATAATCTAGATAACCTAGGTTGTCCAACCCTAGACAAGGGTTTGATCTCCAAAATATATAAAGAACTCACACAAGTCGTTACAAAACAGATGGGGGTGGAGCTAAACAATATAAACCCCCCCCCTTTTTTTCTCTGAGGGTTCCTCCCCCATACTAGGTTCACTTTGCCCACCACCTGAGGAAAGATGTCTTTCAATGCCAGAGATTGGTAAAAAGGAAAGGAATTATTTATTTAAAAGTTATACAGACTAAAGTTCTTTAGAACACTCACAAATGCACACAGTCCTTCCTTTTCCCCTCTTCCCGGTGTGGGGTACCATATCTCGAGAAAGAAGTAGAAGTCCATGATTCAGTCTCCCAGCACCATCCACATGGCAAAAGGGAGAATTTCCAAAGCCATGTAGTCCTGACTCTGACCCAGGCCACGTGGTCCCTGAGAGACGTCAAAGCTGTGTTGGCCCCAAAAAGATCCCTAAATGGCTGCTTAAATCCCAGTGCCAATCTTCCTCTGAAGCCTCATTTCTGGCTCCCCCCACAATTGGCCACAGATGCCAGCATTCTGGGCAGGTGTGGCCCTGTGGTGCGGATCCAATCATCAACAGGCTCTTTTGGAATCCATCACAAATCCCTATTTAGGGACCCCCCTTGGCTGCACCCTTTTATGAGTCCACTCCAAGAAGATGAATTAAAAAAAAATACCACATGATCTAGCAGTTCCACTTCTGCTAATACCCCCTGCGAAAACAAAACACTAACTTGAGAAGATATCTCCATCCTATAATCATAGCAGCCTTATTTCCAATAGTCAAGATGTGGAAACAATGTATGTGTTCGTTGATGGATGAATGAATAAAGAAGTTATAGAATTGAATACTATTCAGCCATAAAAAGGAAATCCTTCCATCTATGACAACATGGGTAAATCTGGAAGTCACCTGATCTCATTTATATGTGGAATCTAAAAAAAAATCATACAAGAGATCATACTTGCAGTTACCAAAGCTGGAGGGGGGAGGGGAAATTGAAGGAAGGTAGTCAAAAGGTACAAACTTTCAGTTATATCATAGATAAGTACTAGAAATATTTTGTAGAGCATGATTGTAGCACACACTTCTATGTGCTATATGAGAAAAAGTTGTTATGAAAGCAAATCCTAAAAGTTCTCATCCCAAGGAGAAATTTTTTCCTTATTCTCTATTTTTTAAAATACCTATACAAAATGATGGATGTTAGCTGAAACTGTTGTGGTAATCATTTCACAATATTTATAAATCCAACTACCATGCTGTATGCCTTAAATGTATATAGTCATGGAAATCAATTATTTCTCAGTAAAAGAGAGGAGAAGAGGAAAAAAATAACCTTTTGCCCACTAGAAAATATCTGTGTTCTTACACTAAGGGAAACAAGTAGAAAAAGGTAAGTCTTAGTGGTAAGACACTATGCCAGCCCCCTTATATCCTCTTTGTTCCTCATGCCAACTCACTGAAATAGCTACTCAATGTTCACTATGTATGTAAAAACAAGTTAGAGAGATATGCTAATTTTCTTACTCCATCTTCACCAAGTTCTTGATTATTTATATGGAGAGACCCCGCAAAAACCAGAGTTTAGTTATAAAAATTGTGTATATGTTCTTACATGTTTAAACTTCAGTCACCTTCCAAGATAATAATAAAAAAAGTGCTTTAGGTAGTTGTAGATTTGAGGGTGTGTAGGGTAAATGCAGTCAGTCTGGTTCCCTCACCCAGATGTCTAGGGAACTAAGATAATAACACTTAAAGCTAAATGTTCTAATAGGCTTGAGACTGGTGCCGACATTGTGTGCATTTAGTGTATAAGGGAGTTAGGGGTTTTCCACTGGGGGACACACAGCTTGCAGCATGCATGGATCACTCCACCCTTGAAAAAGGTATGTCAAGCATTCCCAAGGCTCCTTGACTTTTCCTTCATCTCACCGAATCCAGAGTGAACCTGCCCAGCCTTGACTGGTTGCAAGAAGGGTTTCAAACAAAGAAGAACTGAGGATACAAATCAAACAAAAAGTTTATTTGGGGTATTACAAATCTGAACCCTGGAGCACAATCTCACAAGGAACCTATAAACTGCTCTGGGTATAGATGGATGTGGGAGAAAAGAGAGTTTATAAAGGCAAAATCCCAAGGAACCTATGCACCCCAATGTTCACAGCAGCACAATTTACAATAGCCAAGATTTGGAAGCAACCTGGATGCCCATCAGTAAATGAATGGATCAAAAAACTATGGTACATTTACACAATGGAATTCTATGCTGCAGAAAGGAAGAAGGAACTCCTACCCTTTACAACATCATGGATGGAACTGGAAAGCATTATGCTGAGTGAAATAAGTCAGGCGGTGAAAGACAAATACCATATGATATCACCATTAACAGGAACTCGAGTAGTGAAACAAACAAGCAAGCAAAATATGACCAACAACACTGAAATTCAGAACAGGCTGACAGTGACCAGAGGGGAGAGAGGGGAGAGTTTCAGGGGACAAGGGGAAGGATTTGCAGAAACTAGTGTAAATGACACATGGAGAACAGCTGCCGNTGAGTAGTGAAACAAACAAGCAAGCAAAATATGACCAACGACACTGAAATTCAGAACAGGATGACAGTGACCAGAGGGGAGAGAGGGGAGAGTTTTAGGGGAAAAGGGGAAGGATTCGCAGAAACTAGTGTAAATGACACATGGAGAACAGCTGCCCGGGGGGGGGGGGGGGGGTGGAGATGGGAGGGAGGTGGGGAGCACGGGGGGTGGGCTGGGTTGGGAGTGGGGGACGGAGAACTGTACTTGAACAAGAATTTTTTAAAAGGGCAAAACCACAGGCTTACATGAATTGTTTTAAAAAAATTATGACTGGTGTAGGCAGAAAAAAGGTTAGTCTATATAGGATAGGTTACTATGTTTGCTGCTTGGTTGGAGTTTAGTGAAATAAGCCTCATTCTGGGAACTCCAACAGGGTGTAGTCATTTGTGGCTTGCACAGTTGAAAAGTTCACATTCTATCTGGGTGTGAATGTGAATAAAACCAACTTCCCCGGTGTTCCCAACTGTTAAGGTTATTAAACCCAAAAAAGGTTATTAAACACAAAAAACCAGAAAGTAGTTTCTGAGTCTGCAAGACTATGGTTGAGAAGCCTTCTAAATGCAAAGCTTTTGCTGAAATAAAATTAAGCGGTGACAATTTGATAGCTCCTAAATATTTCTGGTGATGTCATCCGGTGCTCAGGCAAATTCTGTATGGCTTACACTGCATCAGTAGTTTTCAAGACAAAGGATGGGGGCAAATGAAACATTATCTTGGAAGAAAACTAGAAAAATTAGGATTCCTTTGACTTTGTGGGTGACAACTGGGCATTGTGAATTCCCTTGAAATGGAATTTCTTTCCCTAGAATTACCTTCAGTTTTACCAAAGAGACTACAGAAAGTCCAGTTTCAACTTGACCTGATTATTTGCATGAATATAGCAAGAGTAGTAATTGATCATATAAGCATTTTTAACTCTGCTTTTCTGTAATTTCATAAGAAATCTTCAAATTGAGCTTTAATCACCTTGTCAGGACACAGAAGCCAAGCTACACAGTTGCCGTTTGGCTTTTCCTGCAATTCTTATAAGATTTGGTGGATTCCTCAAGTTCTTGAGGTCCCCAAAATGTCTTAAGGTTCCTTCCTTGCCATTTTCCAGGAAAACAACCTTCATTTCTTACCTGGAAAGACTGCCATGAAGCATGTGACCAAGCAAGGTGCCAGGTCATTTCTTGTTTTTTTTTTTTGTTTTAAGATTTTTATTTATTTATCTTTAGAGGGGAAGGGAAGGAGAGAGGGAGAGAAATATCAATGTATGGTTGCCTCTCATGCGTCTGCTGCCGGGAACCGGAGCCAGGAACCGGGAACTGGCCTGCAACCCAGGCATGTGCCCTGACTGGGAATCGAACTGCGATCCTGTGGTTTGCAGGCCCACGCTCAATCCACTGAGCTACACCAGCCAGGGCCAGGCCATTTCTTCAGTGGGCTTTTATTAGCTTCAAAAGTCAATGTTAATTCCATAAGACTTTTTGGTGACATCCAGAGTCCAGGCATGTCTCTTTTGATCATGACATTCTAAAGACTTGGTTAATTAAACCACAATTGGAAACTGGTTATCTTAATAAAGAGAACATTCTTATCAGACTTATGTAAAAACAAGTTTCCTTATATTTGGGAAACAAAATGATTTACAGTTAGCAATATTTTGAAAGAAGTCACGAACAATAATAATTATTCTTTTTAGTTCATTTAATTCCATATAATTGATTTTGTTTGTCTTATTTGCCAGCATTTCCATGAATCCGGTAATTCCTTAGGGCTCTTCCTCTACTTCAAAGATAGGACTTGCTTAGATATCTGTAATTTAGAGTAAGTCGGAATTCTTTTTATGAACTTTTCCAAAGTTGTAATATATTTGCAAATGAATTAGAATAGAACAATGACTGTTTATAAATGACAAAACAAAATGACATGGTTATAGATTTGATTATAATGTAATTGACAAAGAATGTTTCTTTGTAAGATATAACATTTCACAATAACAGTTTCTTGGTAATAATTATTATGAAATGACATAAAAAATACAAATCCTATATTTTTGGATTTAACACACAATTTCAATGTATAAAGAAGAAATAACATGAGATTTTAAAATGCTGCACATTACTTATCGGAATAGTGCACTGAGCACTGGAAACAATTTGTAAACGTCCAATGTGTGCACCACAAACACCTGGAGCACCACTGCTCAACATTTCCTCAGGGTTTCATCACTCTTGGTTTGTCCGAAGTTACCGACAGGACATGTGCTACCCCTGAGAGTTTCCCGTTTGAACTTAGCTTGAATTTTTGGGAGTTTCCTTCTAGGACAGGCTGAAACCTTAGAACATTTATTTTCATACAAATATATTTATAAAAATAGGACATAGTTATCATTATTGTTTGGCAGAGCTTCCCAGGTCATTTTAAGAGTATTAAATGGGTTTAATTAGTTCAAAATTTATCTTGTATAAGGAGAGAGAACAAATTTGTGAGGTATTCCAGGCACTCATTGGAATAAGTCAAAGTCATTGCTTCATTCTTAAAATTTAAACTTTGGGAAGGTTGCCAACTTAACGAAAAGATTATAACATAAACTTTTTGTAAAACAAAAAATGTAACACATTTTATGGTAATAATTCTAAAAGATATTACTTAAACTTAAAACTGGTTTTAATATGAAATAATTTACCCAGACCTCAGGATCCTGGTTCATTTATATCACTATTTAATTTCTTTAGGGCAATAAAATATTACACCCTACTTATATCATACGGAGGCAAAAAATGCACCTCATGAAATACCCAGATATACACATATCCCATATAGACCACACATAAGACTACTAAACACATAAAGGCCATAGACATAATTTGAATTACTAATTTTTGTAGAGAAAGCACAAGATTTTCCTCATTTGCTTTTGATAGCTTTTAACAAGAATGGAAAAGTGGATAGAAGATCCTAAATACCATGCAGCAAGTTTTTTATTTGTTTGTTTTTTAAAAGATTTTATTTATTTATTTTTAGACAGAGGGGAAGGGAAGGAGAAAGAGAGGGAAGGAAACATCAATGTGTGGTTGCTCTTTGCGTGCCCCTTGACCCACAACCTGACATGTGGTCTGACTCAGAATTGAACTGGTGACTCTTTGGTTTGCAGGGGAGCAATCAATCCACTAAGTCACACCAGCCAGGGCAAGCAGAACATTTTCTTAAGACTTTCAGTGAAAGCTTCAAGGTCTGTGAATGAGTGGTACAAATAAGGCTCCAATCCAAGGAATCAAGCAGCAGGAAAGAGTCTGGGTGGGGCTGCTCTGGCCCCCTAAAAAGGTCAGAAACCTGGTGACATGCGATACATGCTCCAGATAGAGCACAAGGAGTCATAGTCTACTCCAGCAGTGAAATACAAAGCTGCTGCATGCGTTTATGGGTATGCTGACCCCATATCCTGAGGGTGACCTTACCCCATGATGAGAACACCAGCCACAGGCCCTGGGAATGGATTTACCCACTCAGACAGGAGACTCCATACCACTGAGTCCCCTCCCAGTGGTAGAAGCCCATTTGAGAGAGAAAGCACTTTTGACGTGTGGACATGTAACTCCACACTGGCCAAACAGAAGAGAAAGGAAGCATTTTTGGATGCCCTGGGAATGGATTTATCCCACTCAGACAGAAGACTTAACTCCACACCTGCCTGTGGACATGCTTACCCCATGCCCTGAATGTGGCCTTCCCAATGACCTGAGCACCAAACAAGAGGGAAAGGAATGGGTCCCTTTGGATGTCAGTGGTGACTGGTTCCTGTCTTATTAGCCCACATGCCCCAGGTGTCACCTGGGGACAGTCCTGTAGGGGGACTCTGCATCTTACCTTCTATTTCAATGTTGATGAGACGTGACTTGATGAAGGATTTACTCTACTGCTAACAAGTAGGATTCCCCACAGCAATGAGGGCAAGAGAAAGCATATGGAAAACAGTTCCAGGTCTCATCAGAATCATCAAAAAATGTCACCAGAGAAAAATTAGGTGGAAGAAGGGGTACTGGACCCTCACTGGGGTTTCCTTTTTCACAAATTTTAAACTTCTACAACCTACACAATATTTTATCAACTTTTAAATAACTTTCACAAACTTTTTACTCATTTAGAAATAGCCATCTTTAGAATAACTCACCTTCAATTCTTCTCTGTCAAAATTGCATCTCCATGCCTTCTTCCTTCCATTATTAAAGCCATACAATTTATTTCCAACTTAATTTGACCTTTAGACTCCAAGAAAGCTCAATTTCCAATGATAAAAAGTAAGCAGCCTGCATTCCTTAGATTGACTTTTATGAACGCATTTCATGACCTTTAGAAACATAGGTTCCTTTGTTGGCAAACACATTGACTTTCAAGAAACACACCTCCAACAAAGCACAAGGCATGTAACTATGGCTGTAAATCCTTTTTACAGCCTCTTTGTAAAAAAGGCCCCAAAGAGGTGAACTTAAGACTTGTTAGCAATTAATATTTTACTATTTCATGTTACTTCAAATTATCTAAATATTCAATAACTTTTACTAGAATTTACTGATTTAGAAAAGAATAGCTGAGATAAATGAAATTGATTTGCTTAGATACAGCTACGGTTTTCCCCTTTTGNACAATTTGTTTCCAACTTAATTTGAACTTTAGACTCCAAGAAAGCTCAATTTCCAATGATAAAAAGTAAGCAGCCTGCATTCCTTAGATTGACTTTTACGAACACATTTCATGACCTTTAGAAACATAGGTTCCTTTGTTGGCAAACACATTGACTTTCAAGAAACACACCTCCAACAAAGCACAAGGCATGTAACTATGGCTGTAAATCCTTTTTATAGCCTCTTTGTAAAAAAGGCCCAAAAGAGGTGAACTTAAGACTTGTTAGCAATTAATATTTTACTATTTATGTTACTTCCAGTTATCTAAATATTCAATAACTTTTACTAGAATTTACTGATTTAGAAAAGAATAGCTGAGATCAATGAAATTGATTTGCTTAGGTACAGCTAAGGTTTTCCCCTTTTGATAATAATAATTTCCCCCAATTTTTTATTTTAAAACATGGCTTAGACAAGAGTTTTTAAAGAAGACCAGGTACTTCCATTTCAAAAATGTAAAGAAAGAAACTGTACTTGAACAAGAGTTAAATAAAATAAATTAAAAAACTGTAAAGAAAGAAGAGCAAGTTTCTCTTTGAAGGACTTTGGTTTCATAGGTAGTTACCTATCAGTCTTTTTTAAGATAAGTAGAGGAGGTTTGGGAAAGATAAAAGGATTCGGTAGGCTTTGATGTTCTGGAGCCACACTCTGGCCCAGTAAAGGCTTTATTCATAAAACAAAAGGTTATGTTTATTTTTATTTTTTAAGTAAATTTAATTGATTGTGCTATTACAGTTTTTCCAAGTCTTTTCTTCCCTTTATCCCCCCTCTGCCTTGCACACCCCAGCCCTCCAGCCTTCCCCTCTTCAAGTCACGTCTATGGGTTGTACATAGATGTTCTTTGGCTTCTCTGTTTCTTATACCATGCTTAACGCCCGGCCCCCCACACATCCATTTCATGCCTAAAAATATGCTTCTTATTCCCTGTACCTTCCCCCCACATCCTTCCCCTTGGCCTCCCCACTGAAAATTCTCCACGTGATCTCTGGTTCTCTGTTTCTGTTCCTGTTCTAGTTGTCTCTTAGGTTTTTTTTTGCTTTTTTAGGTTCGGTTGTTGACAGTTATGAGTTTGCTGTCATTTTACTGTTCATAGTTTTTTATCTTTTTCTATTTCTTGGATAATTCCCTTTAACATTTCATGTAGAAAGGGCTTAGTAATGATGAATTCCTTTAACTTGACCTTATCTAGGGAGCATTTTATCTGCTCCTCCATTCTAAATGAGAGCTTTGCTGGATACAGTAATCTTGGATGCAGGTCTTTGCCTTTCATGACTTCAAATACTTCTTTCCAGACCCTTCTTGCCTGCAACATTTCTTTTGAGAAGTCACCTGATAGTCTTATGGGCACTCCCTTGTAGGTGGTTGTCTCCTTTCTTCTAGCTGCTTTTAAGATTCTCTCCTTATCTTTAATCTTGGGTAATGTATTTATGATGTGCCTTGGTGTGTTCCTCCTTGGCTCCAACTTCTTTGGCACTCTCTGAGCTTCCTGGACTTCCTAAAAGTCTATTTCCTTGCCAGATTAGGGAAGTTCCCCTTCATTATGTTTTCAAATAAGTTTTTCAACTCCTTGCTGTTGTTCTTCACCTTCGGGCAACCCTATGATTTGGATGTTGCAGTGCCGAAAGTTGTCCCAAAAGTTCGTAAGCCGCTCCTCATTGTTTTGAATTCTTGTTTCTTCATTCTATTGCAGTTGGATGTTTATTTCTTGCTTTTGTTTCAAATCATTGATTTGAGCCCCAGTTTCCTTCCCTTCATTTTAGGTCTCCTGTATATTTTGCTGTGCTTCACTTCGGGTAGCCTTTTTTTCTTCCTTCATTTTGCGACCGAGCTCAGTTAGTTCTGTGAGCATCCTGATTACCAGTGTCTTGAACTCTATGCCAGATAGGTTATCTATCTCCTTGAGGCTGAGCTCTTTTCCTGAAGTTTTGATCTGTTCTTTCATTTGGGCCATGTTTCTTTGTACTGGCACGCCTGTTATGTTGTAAAGAGGCAGGGCCTTAGCTATTTGCTAGGTCAGGGCAACTCTCTTTGACATGAAGGGGCAGAGCCTAGCCTAGGAAAACCTGGAAAAAGTCCAGACTGGACAAGGGCAAGGAACCCTAGCAGATTCAGGAAAGAGACTCGCCAGGAAGAAGGACTAATCCAGGCCTGAGGGAAACCTGGGAGTGGGCAGAATGTCTGAACAATAGCCTCCACAGCCTGCCAGTCACTGAGACCCCAGAGCCAGGGTCAACTGCTGCCAGAGCCAGTCCTGGGAACTGGTCTTTCTGGTTTTCTGTTCTAAGGTTAATGCACCTGTGCTCCTCCTCTAGGGGCTTCCAATTTGCAATCAAGTTAAGTTTCCCATTCATTCATTTTAATTTAAAGCTAGCTTTTCTAATTTCGCATGCAAAAGTTTGGGCTTTAGAAGAGGTACATATTGGCCATGTTAAGTGGATTACTTCTAGTTAAATCTTCTCATTTCTGTAAGTACTTGCAAGTAAGTAAAGACTTTCCCAAAACTGTCCACATCTCAAACCCTCCCATGTGTCTTGGCCTCCACAAAGATTCCCAGTTGCCTAAGAATGCCTGAGACCCGAGTTGGAGGGAGTACGTGCCCCAGTCATCCTTAGAGCTGAAGGAGTTTGTGGTTTAGACTTTTATTTATTCAGCAAAAGGTTTTGTTAAGACTACAAGGAAGCAACTTCAACTGAAAAACCAAAGTTAAAAATAGCCATTCATTTTCTCCTCCATCTTGCCTTAGTCTGGCTTCTTCTGAAACCTTAACCTCTGGCTCTACCTCGAGGATTAAAAACAAAAAAATCAAAGAAATTTAGCCTCTTACCTTATAACAATAGGGATGGCAGGAATTCCAGGAAAAGTCACCCAGCCTCACTCAATGTAGATCAATGAGTTAATGGAGCACAATGGGCCTCTGCTTGTACCTAGATGGTCCTGGCCTGCAAGGTGGTCCTGGTTGGCCCCTTCCCTGGAATCCTTCCATTCTACCCAGAATGAGACAATCTGAGTCACTCCTTTCATGGCTGCCATATTATGTTACCAGAGAGGAGTTTGTTCTAGAATGGGAATGCCTAGGATCAGTTGTAGTGTGTAGGGTTTTGACTCCACGTAGGAAAGATTTCACAATGCAAGTCCAGGTGACTATGAGGATACATTTGTTAAAGCTGGGGACAATGGAACAAGGAAGGGCTTTGTATATAAGAAGCAACAGGAGAGCCTGGGCTGGGCTGCCTTAGCTCACTGGAAGTCAGAGAAAATGGGGCTTTAGGAATGGGTTCCAGGGGTAAGTGAGGGACAAAATAGGATGTGACCAGGCTGTTGTTTTCCAGTTTGTCTCCCTTCAATCTTCAAACTTCCTTAAATTTCCAGGCTAAAAAGACTGGAGGTGCAGTGAAAAGAGCACTTTCTTTGTAGTCACCAGACAGCGGCAGGTTTGGAATGAGGTTGTGGATGAAGATGTCAAGGTTCGAGTTTTTCCTTAGTCTACGAGAGGCATTCATGTGTCAAGAGAAAGATTAAAAACTTTTATAACGGAGATGTAAAAGAAATTATGATACAGGGTGCAGCCAGGGGGAGTGGTAAAAAAAGATTTGGAATGGTGTCCAGAACTCAAAGTGTATAGGAATATTGGAGGAAATATTAAGATGTCCTCATCCACCCCCCCAGGTGTCAGCTGGGGGAAGGGACAAATGGAGCAGGGACATTGAGAGCTGTTTTGCATAGCAACAGTTTCGCAGCTAACTTCTGGAATGGTCATATAACATATCTATAACATTTAACTGATTTTATGGATATGTTAAATAGCTGTGGCCATGCTTTGAACCAGGGAGAAGTGAATGGCTTCTAACCAGGATGTAACTGGGGGCCGGTCCTCTGAGAGAGTGCCTGCGTGAGAGCTTGGAATGGATTGGCTCTAGGACACGGGGATATACTTGCCCAGGTGAAAGGGAGAGCCACGCTGTTTTGCAAGAGGGCAGACACAGCAGCGATTGGAGGGAGAGCCATGTGGCTTTAGCAGAGTGAGGACCCCCTCTTGCCCAGGTGAGGGGGAGAGCCACGCAGTTTCAACAGAGTTAAGACCTCCTCTTGCCCAGGTGAAAAGGGAAAACCACCCAGTGTTGCCAGAATGGAGATCCCTGCGGCCAGGTGAAGAAGAAAGACAGGCGCTTTTGGTGGAGAGGCCCACAAATGGGAGTGCTTTGGGGCACTCCCTTTGGCCGAGTGGCCTGGAAAGCAGGAGAGACTTTGACTAGAACTTGGTACAAAGAACTCTTGCCAGTGGAAGGTGCCGCATGACTTTGGATTAATTGGAGATCCTGCCTGGACAGGCAACACAGCTCACAGTGCCAGTGACCTGAAAAGCAGACATGTGGTCTTTTCCTGATTTACAGTACCCAGAGATGGGACAGTGGGAGAAGGGAGTGCTCTGTGTGTGTGTGTGTGTGTGTGTGTGTGTGTAGGTGTATACCCTTAAAGACTTTGATATTTTAAGGAAGGCATTAGGCCTGAATAGCATTAAATAAACATTTCGTTTCCTTTTCACAAATCTCTGGCATTGAGAGATGTCTTTTCAATTGGCAGCTGCAGACAGAAGAGCCCAGTACGTATTGGTATACCTTCCTTGGGAGGGGCCCCTGTTGTTCTGTAGCAATTTTTGGCATCCCTTGGTGGGCCAAGCATTGCCCCCCACCTTGGACCTGTTGTTCGGTAACAATTAGACTGAGTTAATGTTAGTCTTTGATATTCAAAATAGATTTGGCTATGCTTCAAGTTGAGGACTCAGTCACAGAAATGTCATGCATCATATTCAAGTGGAGGGCAGTTCAGGGTTTTAGCTTGATGAGAATGCCCTGAGATTTTGTGGGCTGTGGGTGTTGAATTGAAAGCGAGTGGGTGGCCATGGGCTTACCATGGCAGGGTGAGTTGACTCTACCCTCCAGTAGTGTGGACTGCTGGGTGAAGTTTTGGGATAAAGGACATGGCAATAAACTCAGGAGTTGAGCAGGCTACAGAAACCTTGGTGTAGGTAGCCTTAGCAACTCAAGAACGTTGTCCCTCTGTAGGAAATCATTCTGTGTGGCATGGGCCCAGCTCTTACTAGGAGATGCACAAGACCTACACCCACGGATAGGTTCTCCCAGGGGGGATCAGGCCTGCTATGTACCTAGGCCGCTTTGAGTCTTGCTTTTTGCTAAAACCTCCTGCACCCAGATTTGTGGCAAACATTTACTGCAAAGTAACTTCCTAAAAACTATGCTCTAAACCTTCTAAGGACCAGTGTAACCTGTTCAACCACTCTTGCCTTTTCATTTGCAAATATCCCTCTTCTGTGATATTACCAGCATCCTCTCCTTTGTTTTCTGTAAAAGGTGATCACCTAAACTGATCCTGTGCATAGTAAATGAGGACCACAGTGTAATGTGCCAAGAAACCCAACAAAGGTTGGTCTGGCAAGGGCCACGGCTTTTCTTCCCCTTGAGAGAAAAGCCATGCCCACCCTTTTCCTACACAGGACTTGGTAGTCCATGCG
This sequence comes from Sturnira hondurensis, assembly GCF_014824575.4. NCBI lineage: Eukaryota > Metazoa > Chordata > Mammalia > Chiroptera > Phyllostomidae > Sturnira > Sturnira hondurensis. The sequence continues at coordinate 1,110,739 of NW_028080009.1, read as the reverse complement.
AATGTGTCATTTCATCCACAATGACACAGACACTGCAGGCTGGTGTCCTCATCATCCCTGCCAGATGAGATGGGGCGCGTTCAGGGTGGTATGGCCGTAGACCTCATCATCCCTGCCAAAGGTCTAGACCCAAGTTAACTAGTCAATTCAGCATTGGTATCCTACAGAATGCTGAGCAATCAGGTTGACAAAGGAGAGTGTTCCAGGGTCCAGCAGGTGGCAGCCACCACAACACCCTTTTCCACTGTGTTTTGAGGGGACATGCAGGGGAGGGACCCAGGCTTTAATGTTTTTCTCCTGCTAACTAATAATGAATGGGATTTTAGAAGGATATAATATTCTAGACTAAAGTAAGGAAAGGAAAATATTACTCTCCCATCATCTGAATTGCAGTGTAAGCCTTAGGATTCATTCCAAATTGCACTTCTGCAAGGTTATTCACATTTCTTCTGGATAAGAAAGAAAGAAAGAGAGAAAGAAAGAAAGAAAGAAAGGAAGAAAGAGAGAAAGGAAGAAAGAGACAGGATAAGAGAAATGCATACCATTTTTCATTCTTTCTTCCTCTCTTCTCTCTATATTGTACTTGTTTCCTAGTCTGTCTTTAAATTTAGGAAGCTGAGAGGAAATTTAAGCTTTTAAATATACTCCTACTTGCTCTTATGTGATTTTTCCCCTTTTCTCGCCTCAGGACAATGTTCTCCAGGTGGGAAGGTTTCTAAAAATACCCCCCATTCAACAAACCTTTACTGAATATTCAGTATATACAAGCTCTGTCATAATGACAGGGTATATAAAGAAGAAACATCTGGTCTTGACTTACACACAGGGAACAGGGGGAATAGGGAAATGGTAATTTAAACAAGTTGTTGTTATAAATAACCACTTGAAGCAAAAGGAACAGAAACCAACTTGTATACTGACTCTAGGCCTATGTCTGTGTGAATTTATATTTTTATATTTTCTTCATCTTTGGCTAAGATTTCTACCTTGCATTTCCATGACACTTGTCATATTTTATGTTGTCCTGTATTTATTTTTCCTTACTAGTCTTTGCATGTCTTTGGTACGTGATATGGTTTAATTCACTTTGTAAAGCTCTTGGTTTTGTCAAACTTCTAGATATGATACAGGGTGCAGCCAAGGGGTGGGGGCAGAAAAGATTTGGAATAGTGTCCAGAACTCAAAGTGTATAGGAATATTGGAGGAAATATTATTAAGATGTCCTCCCCACCCCCCCCAAGGTGTCATTTGGGGGAAGGGACGAATGGAGCAGGGCCATTGAGAGCTGTTTTGCATAGCAACAGTTTTGCAGCTAACCTCTGGAATGGTCATTTAACATCTCTATAACCTTTAACTGGTTTCATAGATATGTTAAATATCTGTGGCCAAGTTCTGGGCCAGGGAGAAGGGAGTGGCTGCTACCCAGGATGGAACTGGGGGCTGCTTCTCTGAGAGAGTGCCTGTGGGAGAGCCATGTGGTTTTAGCAGAGTGCAGACCCCGTCTTGGCCAGGTGAAAGGGAAGACCACGCAGCTTTGCCAGAATGGAGATCCCTGTGGCCAGGTGAAGAAGAAAGACGCACTTTTGGTGGAGTGCGGCTTTGGTAGAAGAGGCCCACGCGGCTTTGGGGTGCTCCCTTTGGCTGAGTGGCCTGGAAAGCAGGAGAGACTTTGACTAGAACTTGGTACAAAGAACTCTTGCCAGTGGAAGGTGCCGCATGACTTTGGATTAATTGGAGATCCTGGCTGGACAGGCAGGCGACACAGCTCACGTGCCAGCGACCTGAAAAACGGACGTGTGCTCTTTTCCTGATTTACGGTACCCGGAGTTGGGACAGTGGGAGAAGGGAGCGCTGTGTGTGTGTGTGTGTGTAGGTGTATACCCTTAAAGACTTTAATATTTTAAGGAAGGCATTAGGCCTGAATAGCATTAAATAAGCATTTTGTTTCCTTTTCACAAATCTCTGGCATTGAGAGATGTCTTTTCAATTGGCAGCTGCAGACAGAAGAGCCCAGTAGGTATTGGTATACCTTCCTTGGGAGGGGCCCCTGTTGTTCTGTAGCAATTTTTGGCATCCCTTGGTGGGCCAAGCATTGCCCCCCACCTTGGACCTGTTGTTCGGTAACAATTAGACTGGGTTAATGTTAGTCTTTGATATTCAAAATAGATTTGGCTATGCTTCAAGTTGAGGACTCAGTCACAGAAATGTCATGCATCATATTCAAGTGGAGGGCAGTTCAGGGTTTTAGCTTGATGAGAATGCCCTGAGATTTTGTGGGCTGCGGGTGTTGAATTGAAGGCGAGTGGGTGGCCATGGGCTTACCATGGCAGGGTGAGTTGACTCTACCCTCCAGTAGTGTGGACTGCTGGGTGAAGTTTTGGGATAAAGGACATGGCAATAAACTCAGGAGTTGTGCAGGCTGCAGAAACCTTGGTGTAGGTAGCCTTAGCAACTCAAGAACGTTGTCCCTGTGTAGGAAATCATTCTGTGTGGCAGGGGCCCAGCTCTTACTAGGAGATGCACAAGACCTACACCCACGGATAGGTTCTCCCAGGGGGGATCAGGCCTGCTATGTACCTAGGCCGCTTTGAGTCTTGCTTTTTGCTAAAACCTCCTGCACCCGGATTTGTGGCAAACATTTACTGCAAAGTAACTTCCTAAAAACCATGCTCTAAACCTTCTAAGGACCAGTGTAACCTGTTCAACCACTCTTGCCTTTTCATTTGCAAATATCCCTCTTCTGTGATGTTACCAGCATCCTCTCCTTTGTTTTCTGTAAAAGGCAATCACCTAAACTGATCCTGTGCATAGTAAATGAGGACCACAGTGTAATGTGCCAAGAAACCCAACAAAGGTTGGTCTGGCAAGGGCCACGGCTTTTCCTCCCCTTGAGAGAAAAGCCATGCCCACCCTTTTCCTACACAGGACTTGGTAGTCCATGCGAATGTGTCATTTCATCCATAATGACACAGACACTGCAGGCTGGTGTCCTCATCATCCCTGCCAGATGAGATGGGGCGCGTTCAGGGTGGTATGGCCGTAGACCTCATCATCCCTGCCAAAGGTCTAGACCCAAGTTAACTAGTCAATTCAGCATTGGTATCCTACAGAATGCTGAGCAATCAGGTTGACAAAGGAGAGTGTTCCAGGGTCCAGCAGGTGGCAGCTGCCACAACACCCTTTTCCACTGTGTTTTGAGGGGTCATGTAGGGGAGGGACCCAGGCTTTAATGTTTTTCTCCTGCTAACTAATGAATGGGATTTTAGAAGGATATAATATTCTAGACTAAAATAAGGAAAGGAAAATATTACTCTCTCATCATCTGAATTGCAGTGTAAGCCTTAGGATTCATTCCAAATTGCACTTCTGCAAGGTTGTTCAGATTTCTTCTGGATAAGAAAGAAAGAGAGAAAGAAAGAAAGGAAGGAAGGAAGAGAGAGAGAAAGGAAGAAAGAGACAGGATAAGAGAAATGCATACCATTTTTCATTCTTTCTTCCTCTCTTCTATGTTGTACTTGTTAATGTTCCATTCACCAACCACGAGAACAAATGTCGGAGACTTTCAGGGTTCCAAAGATGTTACTTTATTGGCCAAGTTTAACCTGTGCAGGGGCGAACTCTACAAAGTGTTCGGAGACACGGTGCCCGCAAGGGAGGTATCTGGTTTCCTTAAGGACCCACTGCCGGGACACTCTGCTGTGACATTGTCTAATTGTTTACACAGGTAGGCCACTGGCCTTTTCCGGGGTTTGTAGTCTTGGGTTTGCAGGCTGGCTGAGAGCCTGATGGCCCCTTGTACTAAGACCTCCTTCCTGGTGGAGTCCGAACAGGACAGTGACTACTGAGTGTTCCAATCCGGTGTCTACCATAAAGTCAATGTCCTGGCCCCCAACTTTTACTCTGACTATGGGCTCCTGGGGACCAAGCACAATGGAGCCCGGTCCTCCTCAGTCTTGGCTGAACCCAGCAAGGGCTAATACATTAGGGTCTGGCACCGGTGGGACTGTCTGACTGTCAGGCGACTCCTCCTGCCGCTTGTGGGCTGGGCAGTCCCACTTCCAGTGTCCCTTCTCTTTGCAATAGGCACATTGGTTTTTATCCAGCCACTGCCTCTGGCCCCTTTGTTGTCCCCCTTTTCCTTTTGGGGAAGGCTTCTGCGCAGCAATTAAAATCTTGGCAACCTCCCTCGCCCTGCCAACCTCCAGATCATCCCTATTGATGTACACCTTTTGGGCTATCTCCAAGAGTTTAATTATATTCTCTCCCCCAAAGCCGTCTAGTTTCTGCAATTTCTTTCTAATGTCTGATGCTGCCTGAGTTACAAATGCTATATTGACAAGTCTTCTATTTTCTTAAGCTTCTGGATCTAAGGGGGTGTATACCCTATAAGCCTCCATAAGTCTTTCTAGGAAGGCAGCAGGGGATTCCTCTCATCCTTGTATGACCTCACTGACTTTGCTGAAGTTGGTGGGCTTCCTAGCTGCCGTTTTTAGTCCCCTGAGTAGAACCCGGCGATATTGGAGGAGTGCGTCCCTTCCTCCACTGGGATTGGGGTCCCAATTAGGTGGCTGAGAGGGGAGGATATCTTCTAGCTCCCTCCTCCCCGCTGCTGTGCCGCCCTCCTCCCCCATGACAGCTTTTGCAGCCTCTCTAATAATCCTGTCCCTTTCTTCTGATGTGAAGAGGGTCTGCAGGATTTGCTGACAGTCATCCCACGTGGGCTGGTGAGTTCTAAAAATGGTCTCAAGGAGGGAGATTAACCCTTGAGGCTTTTCCGAAAATGGGGGGTTCTGGTGCTTCCAATTATATAAGTCACTAGTGGAAAAGGGTACATATATTAGCCGGGGAGGAGCGCGCGGTGGCGCGTCCGGGGCTGGAGGCACCTCTCGCAGCGGCAAAATGGCCGGCGCTTCCCCCAGAAACAAGATGGCGGAGGCAGCGTTATCTCCCGCCAGAGGGCCGTGCACCCCGCCCGAGGTTATGGCGCCTTCCCCATAATGTGGGCCTCTGCGGGTATGTGGTGGACTTAATACTCTATCCCCTCCCGGGTGGGTGGAATCTGGTTTTTCTGGGAGAGGGTAGGGAGGTGGAACATTCACAGGATCAAATGGGTCTTCTGGCTGCCCTGGGTAAAGCCTGAGCTTACCCAGTGGTTTCCTCAGGGCGTGACCATTGCCAGATTCCCCACCCCCCCCACCATCCTGGCCTGGGCTTAGAAGTAACACATATTGCTCTCCTACCCCTCCTGTTTGTCTGCATGCATCTTCTAATATAACCTGGGTGCTCAGTGGTAATATCCACCCAGACGTCTATGTACAAATATTGGTCTGGGTGGGGTACCCTTTAAACCGTTGCCCGGACGGCAAACAGGGTGGGCAGGTCAAAGGTGCCCTCCGTGGGCCAGCCAACATTAAAGGTGGGCCACTCGAGCTGGCAAAGGGTTCGGAGGAACTCTGGGTCCGGCAGAGGTCCCCCGTAGCCGCTTGCCCGCCTCTGGAAGTCAGAAAAATTCTTTAGCAAGCAGTCAAGGGGGGGTCCCAGGCACGGACTCTCTCTGGTCCATCTTTATATATTGGATGACCTTTGGGATCTCGAAAATGAGAGCTGAAATCAAAAGAGTTAAGAAACCAGTCGCCAAAACACACACTCGTCTCTCACACCCACCCAAAAGCGAACCGTGGTTCTCAGGCATACGATCACTCTCAGACGGTCACGGCGCGGCGCAGTGCAAACCGGAAGCAAGCGCAAAATCGAAAATAATACCAAATGTGACCTAGTCACAACTCCCGAGGGCGTCCCCTCCTTGGGAGCCCCTGGGTGTACTACCGGCAACATCTCGCCTACCACCTCAGGGCCAAACGGTCTAGACCTCCCAAAACCAAAAGAGGATCCTCGCAAATACTTACTCAGCCCGGGCTGCCCATCCAGTCTTCCGAACCGAAACTCTGCAAAGGGATATCTCGCTGGGGCCTCCAAATGTTGCATTCACCAACCGCGAGAACAAATGTCGGAGACTTTCAGGGTTCCAAAGGTGTTACTTTATTGGCCAAGTTTAACCTGTGCAGGGGCGAACTCTCCAAAAGTTTAACCTGTGCAGGGGCGAACTCTCCAAAGTGTCCGGAGACACGGTGCCTGCAAGGGCTGCAAACGAGAGTCACGCCAAACGCTTACAGGCTTAGGGTTTTATAGAGGCGCGCAAGCAAGCTGGATACAGAAGCAGATGTGGCGGTTTGCGGTTGGCTCAGGGGCACAATAGGGTTACTGAATATTGGTGAGTTAACTCGTGCACTGGCTCGTGCTCCTTTACCTGATTGGTCAGTTGAGCTCGTGCACAGGGGCAAAATTTCCCTCCCTAGTGACTGTCCAGATGGCTATCTGCCTGACTAACTTTTGCTCTTAAACCACATCCTGGAACACACCCCGCTCTTTGGGTGTGTCCCGGAGCCTCTTTGCCTTAGTTAGTAAAACACCTTTTGCTTCCTTACAGCTATGTTCTGGCTAGTTCCCCTTTGCCCTCATCATTTCCTAGTCTGTCTTTAAATTTAGGAAGCTGAGAGGAAATTTATTTTATTTTATTTTATTTTTTTAATTTACCTTTAGAGGGGAAGGGGAGAAGGAGAGAAACATCAATGTATGGTTGCCTTTTGTGCATCCCCTGCTGGGGGTTGGCCTGCAGGGAACCGGCCTGCAACCCAGGTATGTGCCCTGACTGGGAATTGAACCGCGATCCTCTGGTTCGCAGGCCTGTGCTCAATCCACTGAGCTACACCAGCCAGGGCAAGAAAGCTGAGAGGAAATTTAAACTTTTAAATATACCCCTATTTGCTCTTACGTGATTTTTCCCCTTTTCTCGCCTCAGGAGAATGTTCTCCAGGTGGGAAGGTTTCTAAAAATACCCCCCATTCAACAAACCTTTACTGAATATTCAGTATATACAAGCTCTGTCATAATGACAGGGTATATAAAGAAGAAACATCTGGTCTTGACCTACACACAGGGAACAGGGGGAATAGGGAAATGGTAATTTAAACAAGTTGTTGTTATAAATAACCACTTGAAGCAAAAGGAACAGAAACCAACTTGTATACTGACTCTAGGCCTATGTCTGTGTGAATCTATATTTTTATATTTTCTTCATCTTTGGCTAAGATTTCTACCTTGCATTTCCATGACACTTGTCATATTTTATGTTGTCCTGTATTTATTTTTCCTTACTAGTCTTTGCATGTCTTTGGTACGTGATATTGTTTAATTCACTTTGTAAAGCTCTTGGTTTTGTCAAACTTCTAGATATGATACAGGGTACAGCCAAGGGGGGAGGGGGGCAGAAAAGATTTAGAATAGTGTCCAGAACTCAAAGTGTGTAGGAATATTGGAGGAAATATTAAGATGTCATCACCCCCCCAAGGTGTCAGTTGGGGGAAGGGATGAATGGAGCAGGGCCATTGAGAGCTGTTTTGCATAGCAACAGTTTTGCAGCTAACCTCTGGAATGGTCATTTAACATCTCTATAACCTTTAACTGGTTTCATAGATATGTTAAATATCTGTGGCCAAGTTCTGGGCCAGGGAGAAGGGAGTGGCTGCTACCCAGGATGGAATTGGGGGCTGCTTCTCTGAGAGAGTGCCTGTGGGAGAGGCATGTGGCTTTAGCAGAGTGAGGACCCACTCTTGGCCAGGTGAAAGGGAAGACCACGCAGCTTTGCCAGAATGGAGATCCCTGTGGCCAGGTGAAGAAGAAAGACAGGCGCTTTTGGTGGAGTGCGGCTTTGGTAGAAGAGGCCCACACGGCTTTGGGGCGCTCCCTTTAGCCGAGTGGCCTGGAAAGCAGGAGAGACTTTGACTAGAACTTGGTACAAAGAACTCTTGCCAGTGGAAGGTGCCGCATGACTTTGGATTAATTGGAGATCCTGCCTGGACAGGCAACACAGCTCGCAGTGCCAGTGACCTGAAAAACAGACATGTGCTCTTTTCCTGATTTCCAGTACCCAGACTTGGGACAGTGGGAGAAGGGAGTGCTGTGTGTGTGTGTGTGTGTGTGTAGGTGCATACCCTTAAAGACTTTGATATTTTAAGGAAGGCATTAGGCCTGAATAGCATTAAATAAACATTTCGTTTCCTTTTCACAGATCTCTGGCATTGAGAGATGTCTTTTCAATTGGCAGCTGCAGACAGAAGAGCCCAGTAGGTATTGGTATACCTTCCTTGGGAGGGGCCCCTGTTGTTCTGTAGCAATTTTTTGCATCCCTTGGTGGGCCGAGCATTGCCCCCCACCTTGGACCTGTTGTTCGGTAACAATTAGACTGGGTTAATGTTAGTCTTTGATATTCAAAATAGATTTGGCTATGCTTCAAGTTGAGGACTCAGTCACAGAAATGTCATGCATCATATTCAAGTGGAGGGCAGTTCAGGGTTTTAGCTTGATGAGAATGCCCTGAGATTTTGTGGGCTGCGGGTGTTGAATTGAAGGCGAGTGGGTGGCCATGGGCTTACCATGGCAGGGTGAGTTGACTCTACCCTCCAGTAGTGTGGACTGCTGGGTGAAGTTTTGGGATAAAGGACATGGCAATAAACTCAGGAGTTGTGCAGGCTGCAGAAACCTTGGTGTAGGTAGCCTTAGCAACTCAAGAACGTTGTCCCTGTGTAGGAAATCATTCTGTGTGGCAGGGGCCCAGCTCTTACTAGGAGATGCACAAGACCTACACCCACGGATAGGTTCTCCCAGGGGGGATCAGGCCTGCTATGTACCTAGGCCGCTTTGAGTCTTGCTTTTTGCTAAAACCTCCTGCACCCGGATTTGTGGCAAACATTTACTGCAAAGTAACTTCCTAAAAACCATGCTCTAAACCTTCTAAGGACCAGTGTAACCTGTTCAACCACTCTTGCCTTTTCATTTGCAAATATCCCTCTTCTGTGATGTTACCAGCATCCTCTCCTTTGTTTTCTGTAAAAGGCAATCACCTAAACTGATCCTGTGCATAGTAAATGAGGACCACAGTGTAATGTGCCAAGAAACCCAACAAAGGTTGGTCTGGCAAGGGCCACGGCTTTTCCTCCCCTTGAGAGAAAAGCCATGCCCACCCTTTTCCTACACAGGACTTGGTAGTCCATGCGAATGTGTCATTTCATCCATAATGACACAGACACTGCAGGCTGGTGTCCTCATCATCCCTGCCAGACGAGAATTGGTCCATTCCATTGATTTGAGTCCCAGTTTCCTTTCCATCACTATTTGTTTCCTGGACATCTTCCCTTCATTTCAATTAGTTTAGCCTTCATATGTTCCTCTAATTTGTGATTATAATCAACCAGTTCTGTGAGCATCCTGATAAACAGTGTCTTGAACTGTGCATCTGAGAGGCTGGCAATCTCTTGGTCGCTGAGAGTTATCGGCTCTGGGACTTTGAGTTCTTCTTGCGCCATCTTTCGGGCTGTTCGTGCCTGTTCCAGAGCAGGATCGGAGCCCTAAGGTGGTCACCAGAGCAGGGCAACTAAGTCTCTGGGTTGTGACGTTGTATGTGGGGGCGGGGTCAACGAGGAACCATGCTGTCCCATCTGCCGCCTCCCGCCTCGGCCCTCACAGGTGCTGCAGCTGCCACTGTTACCGGGCCCGAGCATTTTGTCCCTCTGCACGTGAGTGTGCCACCGCCATCAGCCCTCGCCCCCTGGGGCCTGCGGGGTCCGTCTCACTGTGCGCGAAAGTGCGACCTTCGTCAGTCTGCCCCGCAACCCCAACTGGTTCCGGGCTGTCTGCGCCTCTGGGTCGGGGGATCTGTCCTGCCCGTCCCTGCTGGCTCCTGGCTGCGCCTCTCTTACCTTCCCGGTTGAACGGTTAGTGGTTGTCGGACTTCGTATAACTCAGTTTTCTGTTTTTTGCTGTGTCTTTGGTCTCCAAACTGTTGTTGTATTCAAACTTGGTTGTGGGAGAGGGCACCGTGTTTCCACCTATGCTGTGCTACTTTGGATCATGGTGAAACTTAGAAAAGTCCAGTAGAGTCCAAGTCTGTAAGGAAGCATTTTGCAAGGAAGTCCTTTGCAGCTTTGGAGTCAGTTAGAGTAGGCACATTCACAGCAGCAGCATTTTCTTTTCTTTTTTTAGTTTAGGCCACATGACCTCCTTCTTCATTATAAACTACATAACTGCTTGCTTACTTCTGCCTTCCAAGCTGCATGGTAAAAATCCCTTATTACTTCCCAGACCACATGGCCAAGACCCTGAATGTCTGCTGCACTTAGTTTAAGTCCAGGGCCGGGTCTTCCGGTGTGACCCCCTTTCCAGCATCTCCCACAGTTGGTTACATCTGCCAGCCCTCCCACACTGTCTGCCTTTTTCTGGCTGCCATTGTTAGTCTGGGTTGCTATCTCCCCATGATGCTTGGGAACCACCTCCAAGATTCCATGCAGGTGTGGTGAGCTTTCTTGGCTTCTTTCTTAAGGAGCCACATCACTAGACAAAGTTATGCCCATCTCCCTTACAGCACAGCTATTTCACATAACACTGGCCAGCTGTTGTTGATATGCGAAGGGCCTCTACCTTTCAACTGGTCCATTTACTTCCCCATCCCCCAGCTATGGCTGTGGAGGCTTCGGGATTTTTTTCATTTTTTCATGTTTCTGGGGGCTTCTCTGGTTCCGGGGAGACACTGTCTCAGCACCCCATTCTAAACATTGTTTCACCCCTGTTGCATTATCCCAGGCATGAGACCTGTCAGCTCTTACTGTGCAGGAATGGGCTCTCTCTGTAAGCTCTGAGGTTTTAGGGGGTACTGCAGAGATAAAATCCTGGGCATATTCACCGAGGTGTTCATTCCTTGTTCCAGGTGGAAGCCCATGGCAGTAGACATGAAAGCAAATTGAATTACTATAGAGGTCCTGAGAATGAAGAAAGAAGCTCAGGGAAGTGGTCAGACAGGTGAATTTAAAAATTATGAAAATTTCTAGCAGAGAAAATCAAACAGTATGTTCTAAATGGCATTTTAAAGATATGTTTTTTATACCTTCTTCAAATTTCTTCCTTTTTAGAAGAGTTCTGTTTTTGCAGTTACAGTGTAAAGAGGCTCATGCAGTGATTCCTCAGCAAAACAGCATAACTGGTGAGGATTATTTTAAAAGCCAACCCATTAAAATTCTTGGAAATTCTCCATAAAGCAAAGGAAGGGATATTTATTCAGGAGAATGAATTAAACTCATTAAGAACAATGAAAGAGGCTTAGGCCATGAGGTGTGACAGCTCTTTCCCTCCACTCTGAGTAGGTGTGGCCAAGAATTTGGTTTTTCCTCTCCCCTCCCCTCCCAATCAAGTGACAGGTTATCTTACTGGGAGTGTCAAGCAGCCAGCATTTCTCATCCTACCAACTCTGGCTTGCAGAGGGTAAATTGCAAGAGAGTGTTGCAGAGAAGTTGGGGCTTCTTTCTTTTGCCCACCCCTACTCCTAGGTGTGGAGATCCTACCACAGAAATGGCAGGATGACAATACTGGGATCACAGTTGTTTTTGCCACAGCTCACTTGAAGGGCAGAGAGGTTCCAGTTTGGGAAAGGCAAACCAAGGAGACTAGAGCTATTGCCCTCACCTAGTGCCATAGCACCACTCAGAGATTCTTCTTAGGGGGAAAAGAAGTTTAGAATAACAGAGAGCCCTGAATCTCTACCTGAAAGAAACTGAATTTCTTTGAAACGGAATGTGGGGAAGTTGAAGTCTAAGGGTGTTCTTGGAGACAAAGGAGGTTTAAGTTACAAGCATTAAGGGGAGAAAGGTAACTCCATGAGAGCAGAAAAATCAGAACAATGAATGAAAAACAGTGAATTTCCTTTTACCTGATGAGGAAAGTTGTCTATATAGCAGGTTTTATGTGAGGGCCTATTTAGAATCCAGTTTCCAGCATGCTGAACTTGAGATATCTTTAAGACATCCAAGTGAATGTGTTAAATAGGCATGCATTTGACATTTGAAGGGGAGTATGGGTGAGATACATGTATTAGAAGTCATCAATGTGTAGGTGGTATTTAATGCCATAAGGACAGGTGACACATGAAAAAGGAATCTAGACATAGAAAGAAGACCAAAGAGTAAGCCTTTGGAGTATGCTAGTATTCAGAGTTCTACAAAAGGAGTCAGAACCAGTAAAGCAGAGTAATATAAGAGGAAAAGCAAAAATACAGCATTCTCAAAATCAAGTGAAGTGAGTGTTTCAAGAAGTAGAGAGTGGTAAAAAATGAGATTCGTTAAGTAGATAACTGAGAATAAAAAATTAGATGAAGTAAAGGCCCTTGGTACACTTTATTTCATTAATGTCAGCTGCATTATGTTTGAAATTTCAAAAATATCTTTGCTATTTAAATATCATCTTTCCAACTATTACCACTTTCATTTAAGTGTCTTGTCAATATGAAACTGGAAAAGACCACATTCATGCTGCCTGTCACATACTGAACCCCATAAGCAGTGACAGGGCTTGAATCTTTATGAGCACTTTATTCAGATAATGGCAGGTTCATACCCTAACAGACCATCTTCAATTCCATTTTAAATTCATCTTTTTTATAAGGAGAACAAAGTGTAGGTAAGGGGTTCGGAATTCAAGGAAAAGTTAATTGGATTAAAAAACTGCAGCATTCTCACCCTGGGCAGTGGTCTTTAGATGCACCCCAGGAGGTGGTCTTTAGCTGTGTCCTGGGTGGTAGTCAGCTCACTCTGGAGTACAATGAGTCAGATACCATCCTGATGGCTTGCAGTCCTCCTGAGACACAAAAATGGAACTGCTTATAGTCTCCTGGAATCAGGGTGGGTCAGACCTTCAGTTCCTGGAATAATAGTTTTCACAACCATTGACTGTTAAGCTTATTAGCTATTAGTTAAACTAAAATTTTCCAACTCTTGAGTCCCCTATCAATTACCTCACCTCCACTAGAAGTAAATAATATAATAGATGCCAAGCATGTGGAAATGAAGTGGACTTGGACCCTCTTTTTCAGGAGCTATCAGTTGAGAATAAGATGCAGTCACCCTTGCATTTCAGTATAATGGCATGATAATAACAATAACATTAATAATTGCTATAATTCCTTCTATCAACATGACTTTTTCTGCTCTTGCTGTTGTTGCTACTATTACTCCTCTTACTTCTACTGAGGCAGAAAAGTTAGAATAGGACAAAAAGGCCCTAAACTCTACCTTTCCCCTTCTCCATCTTAGCTGGAATATTGTTGATGTGACACTCACTGACACCTCTTTCCCTGATTCCTCCTCCCCAATTTCCTATAACTGAGAGGAACAAAAAAAAAAATGCAATCTAAAAAAGAGGGACAAGGACTAGTTACATCAGCAGTCACCTCATTGGTGTCAGAAGCCAAGGACCATCCTATCCCCCTTTCCTGCCCTCATTTAATAAAATCCTTCCATTCTGACCCATCAGGGCATCTGGTTCTTTGAGGTCACCTGCTCTCACATCTCCGGCATGTACTATTTCCTCTATGAACTTACTGTGCTCTGATAATTTTTTCTGTTATGCTCTTGACCCCTTTCTTGGAACGTGACAGGAAACTGCACCCTGGTGTCAGGCTGAGGCCTCTTTTGGGTTTCCTGGGTGCTACCTTGCATCACTACTACCACCATCTAACATACTGGAACACGTATTCTTTTCCAAGAATTTGAATTATCTCAAGTAATCTTCACACCTCCACGAAGTGACATTTTATAGGGGTAAAAAAATGAAAAAGAGTCAGGTTCAGTAATTCATTTTTCTACCATTGGTATTTAGCTAGGAATGGGGAGCAAGAGGAACTAGACATTACACTTAAAAAATGGGATGCAGGAACATGTCTGCTTCACAAGGAAGCAGCAGTTTCATACTCCAGGGGATAATAGCTTTGTGCTCTGCCAAGTGGATTAATACTCCTCTCTTTTCTGCTCTCCTACCAGATTGACAAATGGGGGCAAGAGAAGACAAGCACAGGTGTAATAGCAGTGAAAATGGTGCAAAATGAGGTGTTTGACCAAGGAGGCCTGTCAATCTAGCCTGGGGATGAAAGCGATTTGTTGCCAGGTAAACCTATTTAAAACCCAAGAAGGCTTGGGAAGTGCATTGGTTCTTTTAAAAAAGTACCAGGTCTCTCCCAAGTCCAAACTAATATAATCCCAGGGGGAAAAGAGAAGCTCTCTCTTCCCCACTTGGTAATGCACTCATCCTATTTGTTCATGCACTCTTGCATGGGAACATGCATCATTGTGGGTCTAGCAGCTATTGTGGCCTGCAGCAAGGTGTTGCAAATGCCAAAGAACTCAGCTTTAATATGAAGCCGAAACTCTGGACACTGGCTTTTGCTTTGGCCTTGTGAAGGATAGGGTTGTACTTTTTTTATGGAGACACAGAGAAAGATGGGACATTGGAAACCCAGGGGCAGCTTCTATTTCCACACAAATAAACCAAGCTACACCATAGTCTCTTGTGTGGGGGTCTTTGGAATGCCTTCCTTGTGACCTGGTGGAAGAGCCTAATTTTCCTGCATAGAAGCTGAGGTTATAGAGCTAGTAAATGTGTGAAGGCTCTACACAAAAGAAAGCAGTCTAATGTCTGAGTTTGTGTTCATTACAATTGCAAGTCTGGCATTTCCTAACTATTAAACCTGGACATATATCTACTAATTTGTTCCCTCACTTTAAATTATTTCCCTCTTCTTGCTTCCCCCTTTTAATTTTTACTGGTATAACTTTTCTAAGTAGTCATCGGTATATGATCTATGTCTCAGGGTTGCTTCTGATGAACCTAAGACATTATTTTCCATACTGCTAAAGAATTGTGACAGTGACTTTTCTATGTCTTAGGTTGATTACTGTTTAAAATAGTTGTAACTATGGATAAAGTACCAAAGGACATTAATACCTTCAAATGCATTTTGAGCTGTAAGTTAAACTCACTTTTATTAAGAACTTCCTATGTTCTCTAATGTGGTTCTCCAAAAACTCCTTGTTGAATGTTTCTGCGAGTGAAGTCTAGATGAAACTGTTTCAGCCTATCAGCATGGCTCTGTTACTGAAAAGAGGACCTGGCCATTAGCAGGTCTGCTTGAGGGTGTACAACAGTATGTGGGTTCTTGACTTGTGCAGAAAAGATTTCACAATTCGAGTCGGGTGATTTTGAGAGTATGTTTAGTAAAGCCGGGGACAGTGAAACAAGGAAGAGCTAGGGTGGAAGAAGCAACAGGAGAGAGCATAGGCAGGACTGCTTCATCTCTCTGAAAATGTTATAGGAAATAAATGAGCCTAGGTGGGGGTGCTTTAGCTCATTAATGGGAAGTCAGAGAAAAGGGGGCCTTGGAGACAGGGTCAGTGGGTTATCCTGGGATGAGCTGCTGCTACCCATTGCTACCCTGGTTGCAAGCCTTATGGGTCCTTCAGAGTTTAGGAGATGCATGCCTCTAGGGGAAGAAGAGGGAGAAGGGAAGGGTGCAGGTGTGCTGGGACCTTCATTTTGAGGGATTTTTAATGGCTAGGTGTTTAGGGGAGGTCTTAGGGGATGATCTCAATAGAATATTTATCAGCTTTATGCTGAGGTGCTAAAATGAGATTTATTCTCTTAACTTCAACTGCCCTTGGGTGTGGTTGGCAAATGGCACTAATTGGATTTCTGCTATCTATCTCCCTGAGCAAGGTGATTTAAGCTATTTACCTTCTTGTTGGGTTGAAGTGTAAAATTACTTTTAAGTGTTCCTGGTTACAGAAGATAACATTTTTATATTTGCTAGATAGCTGTAAACTGCTTGGCCGTTTAACTATCTGTCTTAGCTTTTCCATTATGCTTGTCCTTGCTTACTAGCCTGTCTCAGTTCTAAGAACTTCCTAGGTTTTCAACTCTAATTTCCAAAAAAAATTGTGTTGAATATTTCTGCAAGTGAAGACCAGATGAGACTATGTCAACCTCTCAGTGTGGCTCTAATAAGATGTTACTCAAAAGCAAAGGAGTAGTGACCTTGGGAGAAGCAGTGTAATATTCTAAGAACTTAGAGAATATTTACTCAGTGTATGGTACTGTCCTAAGTGCTCTCCACATAGCAATTCATTTATTTTTCCCAACAACAGCATGAGAAATGTACTATTACAGATAAGGCACTTGATCACAGAGAGATTACATCACATGCCTATGGTCTGACAGGCAGTACAAATAGAAAGGTAGAAAGTTTAGTAAATATCATGGCAATTTCAATGATAACACATGCTTTCATTCACCACAGTGAACCCTTGTCCACTCATTCACCACAGTGCTAGCATAAAGGGCTGAATGGCTTTTTTAGACCTCAGTGAAGGTTAGGAATGATTAAACAGAATTAACAATTTTGAGGGAAGGCAGAAAAGATGGTATGTTTTATATGTCTTCTCCTATAGTACAAAGGAATGGCATGCCCAAACTTAAAGGGGTCAAGTTTTATTCACATCATGTCATAATCAGCTAAGGCCTCCATAACATAAAACCATAGACTGGGTGTCTTAGAGAAAAGCAATTTATTTCTCATAGTTCTGGAGCATCTAAGATCAAGATTTTGGTTCATTCCATTCCTGGTGAGGATTCTCTGGACACGTTCTTGCTGTTTGCCACTTTCTTTCCTTGGTTTCCACAAATGGAAGGAGAGGGAGAAATCTCTGGTGGCTGTGTAAAAACATTTTTTAAAAATTTGATCCAGTCATTCATCGGTAAATGAGTGGATCAAAAAACTATGGTACATTTACACAATGGAATTCTATGCTGCAGAAAGGAAGAAGGAACTACTACCCTTTGCAACATCATGGATGGAACTGGAAAGCATTATGCTGAGCGAAATAAGCCAGGCGGTGAAAGACAAATATCATATGATCTCACCGTTAACAGGATTCTAAACAAACCAAACATGCAAGCAAAATACGACCAATGACACTCATATATGGAACAGGCTGCAGGGTCCAGAGGGGAGAGGGGAGAGAATTATAGGGGAAAAGGGAATGGACTCACATGAACAAGTATAAAGGACACATGGACAATAACTAAGGGTGGGGGGTGGAAAGGGGAGGGAGGCGGGGAGCATGGGGTGGGGGGCGGGCAGGGTTGGGAACATAAGACAGAAACCTGTACTTGAACAAGAATTAAATAAAAATTATATTAAAAAATTTTTTATTGTTTTTCAAGTACTGTTTTCTGCCTTTTACCCACATCCCAGCCCACCTCCCTGGCCCGCTCCATCTCCCTCTCGTTTCTACCCCCGCTCCTGTTATTATCCATGTGTCCTTTATACTTGTTCCTGCAAACCCTTCCCCTTTCCCCACTGAACTTGCCTCCCCTCTCTGCTCTGGTCACTGTCAGCATGTTCTCTATTTCAGTGTCTTTGGTTATATTTGCTTGTTTGTTTTGTTGATTAGGTTCCTGTTAAAGATGCAATCATATGGTATTCCTCTTTCACTGCCTGGCTTATTTGCTTAGCATCATGCTTTCCAGTTGTACCTGTGCTGTCCCAAAGGGTAGGAGCTCCTTCTTTTCTTTAGTTTTTAAAGTGTATTTCATTGATTGTGATATTACAGTTGTCCCCTTTTTTCTCCCTTTTATCTGCCTCTCCCTGCACTGCCACCCCTCCCTCCAGCATTCGTCCTCCCCTTAGTTCATGGCCGTGGGTCGTACATGTAAGTTCTTTAGCTTGTCCATTTCTTATACTATTCTAACCTCCCCCTGTCTATATTGTCCCTACCTATTATGCTTCTTTTTTAAAAATATGTTTTATTGATTATGCCATTACAGTTGTCCCATTCCCCCCTTCATTCCCCTCCCCCCTGCACACCCCCTCCCCCCAATCCCCCCTTTAATTCATTTCCATGTGTTACAAGTTCTTTAGATTCTATATTTCCCATACTATTCTTGCCCTCCCCCTGTCTATTTTCTACCTACCATCTATGCTACTTATGCTCTGTACCTTCTCTCCCCTTCTCCTCCTCCCACTCCCCTGTTGCAAACCCTCCATGTGTTCTCCATTTCTATGGTTCTGATCCTGATCTAGCTGTACACTTAGTTTGCTTTCGTTTTAGGTGTGGTTGTTAATAACTGTGAGTTTGCTGTCCTTTCACTGTTCATATTTTTTATCTTCTTTTTCTTAGACAAGTCTTTTTAACATTTCATATATTAAGGGCTTGGTGATGATGAACTCCTTGAATTTGTTTTTTTTTAAAATATAGTTTATTGATTATACCATTACAGTTGTTCTATTCCCCCCTTCATTCCCCTCCATCCGCACACTCCCTCCCCCACCATTCTCCCCGCCTTATTTTATAACCACCTGTCTCAAGTTCTTTAGATTCTATATTTTCCCCACTATTCTTGCCCTCCCCCTATCTATCTTCTACCTACCATCTATGCTATTTTCTGTATCTTCTCCCCCCTTTTCCTCCTCCCACTCCCCTGTTGCTAACCGTCCATGTGTTCTTCATTTCTATGGTTCCACTCCTGATCTAGCTGTCCTCTTGGTTTGCTTTTGTTTTAGGTGTGGTTGTTAATAACTGTGTGTTTGCTGTCCTTTCACTGTTAACATTTTTCATCTTCTTTTTCTTAGATAAGTCCCTTTAGCATTTCATATAATAAGGGCTTGGTGATGATGAACTCCTTGAACTTGACCTTATCTGAGAAGCACTTTATCTGTCCTTCCATTCTAAATGAAAGCTTTGCTGGATAAAGCAATCTTGGCTGTAGGTCTTTGGATTTCATGACTTGGAATACTTCTTTCCAGCCCCTTCTTGCCTGGAAGGTCTCTTTTGAGAAATCCGCTGACAGTCTGATGGGACCTCCTTTGTAGGTGACTGTCCCCTTATGTCTTGCTGCTTCTAGGATTCTGTCCTTCATTTGAATCTTGGGTAATGTAATTATGATGTGCCTTGGTGTGTTCCTCCTTGGGTTTACCCTACTTGGGACTCTCTGAGCTTCCTGGACTTCCTGGAAGTCTATTTCCTTTGCCAGATTGGGGAAGTTCTTCTTTATTATTTGTTCAATAAGTTTTCCACTCATTCTTTCTTTCTGCTGCATAGAATTCCATTGTGTACATGTACCACAGTGTTTTGATCCATTCATTTACTGATGGGCACCTAGGTTGCTTCCAGCACTTGAAAATTGTGTTGCTATGCCTATTGGAGTGCATAGGTTCTTTTGGATTGGTGTTTCAGGGTTCTTAGGATACAGTCCTAGCAGTGGAATTGCTTGGCCAAGAGGCAAATCCAATTTTAGTTTTCTGAGAATATTCTATACTGTTTTCCATAATGGTTGTACCAGTCTGCAATCCCACCAACAGTGAACTAGGGTTCCCTTTTCCCCACAACCTCTCCAACACTTGTTGTTTGTTGCTTTGTTTATGATGGCCATTCTGACCAGAGTGAAGTGATATCTCATTGTGCTTTTAATTTGCATCTCTCTGATAGCTAGTGTTATTGAGCATCTTTTCAGGTGTCTCTGGATCCTCTGTATGTACTCCTTGGAGAAGTGCCTGTTCAAGTTCTTTACCCACTTTTTAATTGGGTTGCTTGTCTTAGAGTGGAATTCTGTGAGTTCTTTGTATATTTTGGAGATTAAACCCTTGTCTGAGGTGTCATTGGCAAATATGTTTTCCCATATGGTTGGTTCTCTTTCTATTTTAATACTATTTTTTTTTTAGCCATGCAGGAGCATTTTATTTTGATGAGATCCCATTTGTTTATTCTTTTCTTTATGTACCTTACTCTAGGGGACATATCTGTAAAAATGTTGCTATGTGAAATATCTGAGATTTTCCTGCCTATGTTCTCCTCTAGGACTTTAATGGTGTGAGAGATTATATTTAAATCTTTTTCCCACCTTGAATTTATTTTGGTGTATGGTATAAGTTGATGCTCGAGTTTCATTTTTTTGCACGTAGCTGTCCAGTTCTCCCAACACCATTTGTTGAAGAGGCTATTTTTACTCCATTTTATATTGCTACCCCCTTAGTTCAATGTTAATTGACTATAGAGACTTGGGTTTATTTCTGGGCTCTCTGTTCTGTTCCATTGGTCTATGTGCCTGTTTTTATGCCAGTACCAGGCTGTTTTGGTTACAGTGGCCTTGTAATACAGTTTGGTATCAGATATTGTGATCCCTCCTACTTTGCTCTTCTTTCTCAAAGTTGCAGCAGCTATTCAGGGTTGTTTATGATTCCATATAAATTTTTTCAAAAAGTTGTTCTTCTATGTCTGTGAAATATGCCATTGGTACTTTAATAGGTATTGCATTGAATCTGTAAATTGCTTTGAGTAGTATGGACATTTTTGATGATGTTAATTCTTCTGCTCCACGAACATGGTATATGTTTACTTTTTGTGTGTGTTTTCCTTGATTTTTTTCTTCAGTGTTGTGTAGTTTTCTGCATACAGGTCTTTTACCTCCTTGGTTAGGTTTATTCATAGGTATTTTATTTTTCTTTTTGCTATATCAAGTGAATTTTTTAAAATTTCTGCTTTTGATATTTTATTGTTAGTATACAAAAATGCCTTTGATTTCTGGATATTGACTTTGTACCCCACTGTTTTGCCAAATTTATTTACTAGGTTAAGCAGTTTTTTTGCAGAGTCTATAGGATTTTCTATGTACATTATCATGTCATCTGTAAGCAATGATAGTTTTGTTTCCTCCTTTCCGGTTTGGATGCCTTTGATTTTCTTTTCTTGTGTGATCACTGTGGCTAAAACTTCCAATACTATATTGAATAGAAGTGGTGAAAGTGGACAACCTTGTCTTGTTCCTGATCTTAGTGGGGAAGCTTTTAGTTTTTGCCCATTGAGTATGATGTTGGCTGTAGGTCTCTCATATACAGCATTTATTATGTTGAGGAATCTTCCTTCTATTCCCACTTTGCTGAGTGTTTTTATCATGAATAGGTGCTGTACCATATCAAATGCTGTTTCTGCATCTGTTGATATGATCAAGTGATTTTTGTCTTTGCTTTTGTTTATGTGATGTATTACATTTAGTGATTTGTGAATATTGAACCATCCTTGCATCACTGGGATGAATCCCACTTGGCCATGGTGTATGATGTTTTTAATGTATTGTTGGATGTGATTTGCCAATATTTTGTTAAGGATTTTAGCGTCTATGCTCATCAGCGATATTGGCCTGAGGTTTTCTTTCTTTGTTGTATCTTTATCTGGTTTTGGGATTAGGATGATGATGGCTGCATAAAAAGAGTTTGGGAGTCTTCCATCATTTTGGATTTTTTGGAATAGTCTGTGAAGGATAGGGGTTAGCTCTTCCTTAAATGTTTTGTAGAATTCTCCTGTGAAACCATCTGGTCCAGGGCTTTTATGTATTGGAAGCTTTTTCATTACTGTTTCAATTTCGTCTGCTGTTATTGGTCTGTTCAGGCTTCCTGCTTCTTCTTCATTGAGTTTTGGAAGATGATTTTTTCTAGAAATGTGTCCATTTCACCTAGGTTTTCAAATTTCTTGGCATATAGTTCTTCATAGTAATTTCTTACAATCCTTTGCATTTCTGTGGTGTCAGTTGTAATCTCTCCTCTTTCATTTCTGATTGCATTTATTTGGGTCCTCTCTCTTTTTTCTTGATGAGCCTGCTTAAAGGCCTGTCGATTTTGTTTATCTTTTCAAAAAAAAAAAAAAACAGCTCCTGGATCCATTGATACTTAGAATTGTGCTTTTAGTGTCTATGTCATTTAATTCTGGTCTGATCTTGGTTATTTCCTTCCTGCTACTTGGTCTGGGCTGTGTTTGTTATTGTTTCTTGAGTTCTTGTAGGCACAGGGATAGGTTGTTTGTTTGAAATGTTTCTATGTTTTTTTAGGTAAGCCTGTATCCCTATGAACTTCCCTCTCAGGACTGCCTTGGCTGTGTCCCATAGTTTTGGGTTATTGTGCATTCATTTTCATTTGTTTCCAGAAACTTTTTTATTTCTTCCCTAATTTCATTCTTGATCCATTCACTGTTTAATAGCATGCTATTCAATCTCAATGATTTTGAGTGTTATGGGTTTTTTTCATTGGGAATCATTTTTAGTCTCAGTCCATTGTGGTTGGAGAAAATGCTTGGTATGATCTCAATTTTCTTGAATTTGTTGAGGCTTGTTTTGTGTCCTATCATGTGGTCTACCTTTGAAAATGTTTCATGTGCATTTGAAAAGAATGTATATTTAGCTTCTTTGGGATGAAGGGCTCTCTATATATCAGTTAAGTCCATTTCATCTAGGGCATTGTTTAATGCCACAGTATCTTTGTTAATATTTTGTTTGGAAAATCTGTCCATTTTTGACAGTGGGGTGTTAAAATCCTATACTATAATTGTGTTGCTGTCAATATCTTTCTTGAAGTCCTGTAAGGTTTTCTTTATGTATCAGGGTGCTCCTACATTGAGTGCATATATATTTACAATGCTTATATCTTCTTGGTGGATTCTTCTATTGAGTATTATGAAGTGACCTTCTTGGTCTCTCTTTAAGACCCTTTTTTTTTGAAGTCTATTTTGTCTGATATGAGTATTGTTACCCCGGCTTTTTTTTCTTGTTTGTTTGCTTGGAAAATTTGTTTCCAGCCCTTCACTTTCAGTCTCTGTAGGTCTTTTGTCCTGAGGTGGGTCTCTTGTAGGCAGCATATGTGTGGGTCATGCTTTCTTATCCATTCAGCTATTCTATGTCTTTTGATTGGATCATTTACTCCATTTATGTTTAAGATTATTATTGATAGGTAGCTATTCATTGCCATTTTTTTGTACCTGTGTTCCTCTCTGTCTCTCTCTTTTCCTTCCTTTCCTTAGAGCAGTCTCTTTAGCACCTCTTGCAGAGCTGGTTTGGTGGAGGTGTGTTCTTTTAGGCTTCTTTTGTCTTGGAAGCTCTTTATTTGGCCTTCTATCTTGATTGAGAGCCTTGCTGGGTAAAGTGGCCTTGGTTGTAGGCCTCTGGTTCTCATTACTTGGAATATTTCTTGCCATTCTCTTCTTGCTTGGAGTGTTTCCATTGAGAAGTCAGTAGCTAAGCTAATTGTTGCTCCCTTGTATGTTATACACTGTTTCTCCCTTGCTGCCTTTAAGATTCTCTCTTTGTCTTGTAATTTTGCCATTTTAATGATGATGTGTCTTGAAGTGGGGGCCTCTTTGTGTTCCTCTCGATTGGGACTCTCTGTGATTCCTGGATTTGTGGAACTTTTCCTCTCATTCAATTAGGAAAGTTTTTCATCATTATTTTTTCAAACAGGTTTTCTATCCCTTTCTCTTCTTCTTCTCCTTTTGGTACCCATAGTATACAGGTATTATTATGCTTCATGTTGTCCTACATTTCCCTTAATCCCTCTTCATTCTTTCTGAGACTCTTTTCTCTTTCTTGCTCTTTCTGGGTGTTTTTTCTATCCTGACCTTCAGCTCACTGATCCTATCTTCTGCTGAATTGAGCTGTTTTTAATTTCTTCCACTGTGTTCATTCAGTTCAGAAATTGTTTTCTTCATTTCCTCTTGGTCCTTGTTGACAGTTTCTATTTCCTTTGTTATGTTGATATAGTTTGCAATGAGTTCTTTGTAGTTTCCCTGTAGTTTCTGATAATTCACTGTGAGCTCATTGAACTTCCTGATAACCACTGCTTTGAACTCAATATCTGATAGTTGAGTTGACTATTACATTTAGCATTTTTTTCTTAGGCTTCCTCCTTTCCCTTCATTTGGGGATTGGTTCTTTGTCTTCCCATTGTTTGTGAGACTCTTCTTGTTAGCCTCAGCTTATTAAACTCATCTGTTCTGACTCCCTAGGTTTATGGTGTAAACTTCTGTGGTAGAATATCTGTGATATTCAGTGGTGTAGTCTCCTTGATCTCCTGAGCTCACTGGTCTTGGGCTGCCATTTATGTTGGCTCTGTGTTTGTCTTTTGGTTTTGATTGTTGTTGGTTCTTCCTTTGGTGTGTCCTTCTCACCACCTGGTTAACTGAGGGTGACTCTATCCACCACCTCTTGTATTTTATTGTTCTGTTGTGGGCAGGTTGTGTTGAAGGTGGTTCTTTCATGTGTACAAGGTTTTGAGGATTCTCTCTTGCTCCTGTTCAGTTGTTTCTTCTGGGTAATTTCTCCAGTATTTAGTTGTATTTCCAGTTAGGTCCTGCATTGTGTGGTTTCCACTCCCTCCTTCACCTTTTTCTGTTGTTATCTGTTGGTGGTTTCTTTGTTGTTGGGTTTCCTCTTCCAACAGGTATCCTGATGTTCATAGCTTCAATCTACTCTTTTTTGTGATCAGTTGAAGGGGGAAGGCAAAATGGTTTAAGACAGCAAGAGTGTATTCTATGATATTTATAGCAGTAGCTGGTAGAGAAGAAATAGAAGATTCTTTGGCTATATATAGTGTTAACCATGCTCTTCCACCCAAGTAGCCACTTTCTAGAAAGGGTGAAAAGAAAATGAGACTCTTGTTGGCCAGGGAAGGATTGTGAGTTGGATCTGTGAAGCAGTGAGCTTGTGGGAGGTCAGATTCTGAGGTAAGGTGAGAGTAAAGGATAGCAAATAGGTGTACTATGTGATAGAATAGAGTCAACCACAGCAGTAACAGAGTTCAGGAAACTGTTAAGTGGGCTAAGATCTAGGAGGGGTGCATTGTAGTATTTATAATTGTATGGAATGGCTATTATTTACAATAATAATGGAGTGACAATCATATGACAGAAGCTATGTGATCTGGATGACAAGAATAGGAAGTATAGGTCCTTGAGTAATGTGCTAATGAAACACAAGTGAAGTGAAGGACAGTAAATTAACAATACACTATGAAAGAGAGAATAAGGGAAACCAGTCAAACACTACTATTTAACCAGCCAAGAAAAGAAGACTAAACAGAAAGAAGAGGAATACAAAAATACTAATAAAATAAAAGATGTAAGAATAATGGAAAAATAATTATACAAGTAGGCAATAACTTGCAGGTTCTCTGTACAAGGTGAAATTTGTCTCACTGTCTCAGGTGTTGGGATGACCCCTTTTTGGGTCCAACTCTGGTCTTCTCACAGTGCCAGGTTTTTTTGTCTTGTTTATGGGGATTTAAAAAAAAGAAGAAGAAGGAAGGAAGAAAGAAGAGACAAAACGGGAAAGAAAGGAAGAAGGAATAAAACAAGGAAGAAGGAATAAAACAAGAAAGAAGGAAAGAGAGGAAACAGGAGTTGAAAGATAAAAAATAAGTTAAAAAATAAAGAATTACTTTTTAAAAAAGCCCCTTGCTGGTTTCAAACTGGCTAAAGAGTTTTGCTGGTCTTGGTGCCTGCAGCAGGCTGAGGGGCTATTGGTTTTGCTTTTCTTCCTTCCTGATCTGCACTCAGTCAGCCTCCAGCCCAGCTTCCCATCAGCGTCTGGTCCTTCAGGTTCACAGGTTTAGTTGGGCACTCTCCCGAAGGCTAACCGGGTGCCTCTTCCCAGGGCTTTGGGTGTGGGAGCCAGGCCTTCCTCAGAGCACACTCTCCTTGGGGTTACAGGTGTGGGTTTGTGGCCTTCCACAGAGCACACTCTCCCCCGGTTGCAGGTGTGTGTGCTTGGCCCGGCCACCTTGGGTCCCTCAGGTTTGAGTGTGCACTCTTCCCAGGGTTATGGGAGTGCGCAGGGTCTTCTGTGCCACCTCAGAAGTGCTGCGTGGTTGGGTGGGGGGAAGACCCGACTGGCTGCTGCAGGTGAATTCCCCAAACAGTGTCTCTTTTTTCACTTTTTCTTTTTGAGAAGTTCCTCCTACTCAGGCCTGCCACTCCATACAGAAGCCTGGCCTCTTACACAGCCCAATTCTCCAACCAAACTGGGAACTATCAGGGTCAGGGCCTGTCACGGCCCAACTCTCAACTCTTCCCAGCTGGCATCCACAGACTCTGTGGGTGCTCACAGCCCCTGTGTGTTGGCTACTTAGTCCGTATTCCCCTCTCTTCAACTTCAAGCAACCAGATCTCTCCTGGTGCTGCTCAAACCTTGTTTGGCAGGGGAGGGAGCCATTGACCCAGCTCTCCCCCAACAACCCTGAGGCTTCAGCCACCCTGGTCCCTACACTGGTCCCTGGAACCTTATTGTCCTGAAGCACTCTCCTTACTGTCTGGTTTTTGAATGTCCACTACAATTTTTGGTCTCCTATCTTCATATACGCTGGGGTACTATTGGTTGTTTGCTCTGTTTCTCAGTAGATGGGCCAGGTTTTTCTCCCATGTGTAGGGGGAGGTGGAATCTGCTCCCTGCTACCTCACCTCCATCTTCCATCTCCCTCTGACTTCTCTTCTCATAGGGCACTGACCCCATCATGATGACTGCATCCTCATGAACTCATCTCACCCTGATTACCTCTCAAGGCCCTCCTCTTTAAACCACTTTTGGAATTAGGACTTCAACATATGACTTTGGGGGGCACAAACATTTAGTCCATAACACACCCCATTTCCTAGACTTTCTTGTATTTCTATTCTTTTCCTCTGAGAGAGTGACCTACTTCAGAATATCCTAGTGCAAATTTTCATTTTAATTTTAGAAACCTACGGCCCTGGCTGTTGTGGCTCAGTAGTTTGAGCACTGGCCTGCGAACTGAAAGGTTGCTCATTCGATTCCCAGTCAGGGCACATTCCTGAGTTGCAGGCCAGGT
Source organism: Sturnira hondurensis (assembly GCF_014824575.4). NCBI lineage: Eukaryota > Metazoa > Chordata > Mammalia > Chiroptera > Phyllostomidae > Sturnira > Sturnira hondurensis. Next base: position 1,084,146 of record NW_028080009.1, on the reverse strand, counting down.
CCTTAGTTTGGGCCATGCAAGAGGCAACTAATCTATATTTCTCTCCCACATGTTTCTCATCCTCACTTTCTCCCTCCCTTCTCCTCCCTCTCTCTGAAAATAAATAAAACCTTTAAAAAAAGAGAATTACATTTTACTAATGTTTGATGTGGAATTAGAATCTATCACCTTCCTTATTCCATTCCCAAAGCTTTGTGACCCCTTCTGTTCCACAGCACTTGGGATTTCTTGCTTAACTTGCTCTGGAAATCCCCTTAGTCAACTAATGTGTTGACCCCCAATTTCTGTGATTCTATATTCCTTTCTCTCAATAACCCTTAATGGAGACCTGTTTCATTTACCATGTGAGCCTTAGTTCTACTAATCTTACAACTGGTACTTCCAATCCTGTGGACTATACCTGAGCCCAGTGTCTTTCTTTTACTTTTGATAATCATGTGATTTTCTAAAAAATTTAGTCTTTATTATATATATTTTTCCACTAATGTTTAGTTCCCTCCCAATCATGTGATTCTTACCTTTCCTGACTCCATTTCCTCGGGCTTCACTGGTCCTTAAGGCCCCTCCCTCAGTGACTACAATCTAATGACACTATAAGTCTCAGGATCCTGATCCCACCTTGAGGGCAGCTTTACTCTCTCCGCTACTACTGCAGAAAACCCCATGTCTACATAGATATCTTCTCTCTATCCCATTTTACTTTTTGCCAGTTTTTTGTCCCTTGAGCACAGCCTCTGAATCTTATTTAATAATCACAATACTTAAATGCCAAAGAATTCATCAAAATCATTTTTATTCATACACAACAATTTTGGATTGAAAAATCAAAGTTAGTATATGATATACGACACTTCTTAGTTAAGGGCCTCTAAGGATTCATTAAACAAAACCAAAAAGCATTCAGTAAATGTTAACAAAACATTGCAGTTTTAAAGGAGGCAGTAATGCGAAAGATATCACACTTGCAGGGTTTCTATGTCTGTCACCATTTGAATATGATCATATTAAGAGGTACTGCCAGCCCTTACTGACTATATTCCAGAGAATAAAAGGGAAAACGTGTTGTTGAAGAACACCTGTTACCTATAAAAATTTTCTATTCTGGGATTTTTTCTGGAGGCATGGGTCATTAGACTTCAAACTGAGAGTGTGCTTGAAGGTCTTTGTGGATACAGAGATAGCAAAATTAGCACTATCACCCAGCTCTGAAGATCCAAGTTTTAGACTGCTGTTCTCTGGGTTGTCTGTTTTCACTGGCTATGGAGGGATAGACAGTGCTCTTGTAAATGGAAGCCAATGGATGCTCTTATGTCCAACGTGAAGTAATTCTGTTCTTTGTATCAGGACTCCTTGAATTCATCAGCTTTGAGAATATAGGATAAGTCATTGTTTCAGGATATGTAGGTTTGCAGAAGGGTGACTTTCTTTTTTCCTCTCAGATTCTTAGTTGGCTTGAGCAGGGTTTTCATTTTTATTCTGATTATACTCCTATGACTTAAATAATGTGAGAAGTCTCAAGGGTGTTTGCTTTGGAGATAAGCATTTCCTTGCAGTTAAATACAGAAAAAGAATTTCTTATTGAAATACAGAACCTAAAATCTATATATTTTTGATAGTTCATTGTAGAGGACCATTCTGGGTGGTGTGAGCTCCAGTGGCAAACATTTACTGCAAAGTAACTTCCTAAAAACCATGCTACACCTTCCAAGGACCTGGTTCAACCACTGTTACCAAGTGGTAACAGGTTCAACCACTGTTGCCTTTTCATTTGCAAATATCCCTCTTCTGTGATGTGATTACCAGCATCCTCTCCTCTGTTTTCTGTGTAAGCTCATTGGAGCAAGAGTGGAGGCTTTTGCTCCCCTTGAGAGAAAAGTCATGCCCGACCTTTTCCTCCACAGGACTCGGTAGTCCATGTGAATGTCTCATTTCATCCATAATGACGTGGGCACTGTGGGTTGATGTCCACGTCAATTCATTATCTAAGAAATAGTTTTAAAAATCATTAATGGTGTAATCAGTTCTGACCTTGTGCCCTGGCTGGTGTGACTCCATGGGTTGACTGCTGTCCTGTGATCCAAAGTCTCGCTGGTTCAATTCCCAGGGCACATGATGGAGTTGAATGTTAGGTCCCCAGCTGGGGGCATGTGAGAGGCAACCCCTCCCTCTCTTTCTCCTTCTCTTCCCTTCTCTCTAAAAATACATGAGTGAAATCTTTACAAAAACTCTGACCCTGTTCACAACTTTGATTGAATGGCCCTTTTTACCTGCTCATAAATCTTGTTGATGACAGGGAAAAACAGGGTAATGGTTCAATGAGAAAAAGTTGTTTTATATCTATTTTCTATATTTGCTTGATAGTGTTTCCTGAATTGATGCAGGTTTTAATTTGTTCAAGCCTGTGATATTTCTTTCCAGAACAAAACGTGTCTAAATTTTCCCTATGCTTTGGCATCGCCTTTCAATGAGTATTTTTTCATTCAAGGGTTGGTGACTCTTTGTCACACTTTAAGAGGTGAGAAAAGTACACTTAAAAAATAAAGGCAATTTGTAGCTTCCAGCCAAGAACTATATATTTGTTTAAAATATCCATATAGCTAATCTATAAAATTTGTATCAGTCTGCAATGATTTTGATTTCCTTCTATGAAAATAAATTTATTATGGAATAGGGTAAAGGGAGGATAAATGGTACTGGAAAAATATAATAAAAATAGGACACACACAAAAAGAAAATGACTTTTTCTGAGATTTTTATATAATATTATATATTTAAAAATAAAAAAATGTATAATAGTTCAAAATATGAAGTAGATATTTTAAATGGATATTATTCAACTTTTATAATAATGTTTATATATTTTAGTAATTTGCTTTTCAATCAGAAAAAAATTGAGATAAAAAAATTAAGTTCTGGGCCAAGATGGAGGTGTAGGTAGACACAATGTGCCTTCTCAAACAACCAAAATAAGGACAACAACAATTCAGAAACAAAGTAACAACCAAAATTGAAAGAAAATTAAACTGTATGGAAGTCCAACAACCAGGGAATTAAAATAGACACATTCATCCGGACCAGTAGGTGGGGTGGAGTCTGGCGGCCAAGTGGAGAGGGGTCTGGGCACAGGAAGCAGTGACACTGGGAATGCAAGGAGGCAATGGGTGCGTAAGGAGACCCTGGGCACCCAAGTGGAAGCTGGCAGACCCCAGGCATGGGGTGGCAGTGGGCAGACCCAGCGAGGCAGTGAGTGAGAAGTGGGATACTGTGTGCAAAGTGGCTGGCTGGCTGTGCAGCAGTCCCACATTTGCACACAGATAACTGAGGAGCGAGACAGATCGTGCAACCCAGGGTCCTAGTGCCGGGAAATAAAGCCTCAAAACACCGACTGAAAACACTTGTGGGGGCTGAGGCACAGGGAGAGACTCCCACCCTCACAGGAAAGTTTGTTGGAGAAACCCACAGGGTCCTAGAATGCTCACAAGCCCATCCACATGGGAATCAGCATCAGAAAGGCCCAATTTGCTTGAGGGAAGCAGCAGAAGAGGCTGAGGTGCAACAGACAGCAAGCAAAGTGCCATTTTTTTCCTTCTCTGACCCTGCCCCCACATACAGCATCACAACCTGGTGACTTGGGTTGCTCCACCCTGGTGAACACCTAAGGCTCCACCCGTCATACATAACAGGTGTGAATGCACCAACACATTATGGCTCAAGAAGAAGAACAGCTCAAAGCCCCAGAGCCAATACTTCGAAGGGACCAAGAGATAGCTAACCTATCAGTTGCACAGTTCAAAATACTGGTGATCAGGATGCTCACAGAACTGGTTGATTTTAGTCACAAGTTAGATGAACAAATGAAGGCTAAACTAAGTGAAATGAAGGGAAATGCACAGGAAACCAAAAGTGATGGGAAGGAAACTGGATCTAAAATCAATCGAGTGGACCAGATGGAAGAAAAAAATGACCAAACAAAAAAGAATGACGAAACAAGAATTGAAAAAAAATGAGGAGAGGCTTAGGAACCTCCAGGACATCTTTAAACGTTCCAACATCCAAATTATAGGGGTACCAGAAGGGGAAGAGGAAGAGCAACAAGTGGAACAGTTATTTTAACAAATAATAAAAGAGAACTTCCCTAGTCTGGCAAAGGAAATAGACTTCCAGGAAGTCCAGGAAGCTTAGAGAGTCCCAGAGAAGTTGGACCCAAATAGGAACACACCAAGGCACGTCATAATTACATTAGCCAAGATTAAAATGAAGGAGAGAATCCTAGAAGCTGCAAGACATAAGGGGACAGTCATCTACAAAGGAACTCCCATCAGACTGTCAGCTGATTTCTCAAAAGAGACCTTACAGGCAAGAAAGGGGCTGGAAAGAAGTATTCCAAGTCATGAAAGATGAGAATCTACATCTAAGACTGCTCTATCCAGTGAAGCTTTCATTTAGAATGGAAGGGCAGGTAAAGTGCTTCTCAAATAAGGTCAAGTTCAAGCAGTTCATCATCACCAAGGTCTTATTTTATGAAATGTTAAAGGGACTTATCTAAGAAAAAGAAGATAAAAAACATGTACACTAAAATGACAGCAAAATCATAATTACAAACAACCACACCTAAAATAAAAACAAACTAAGGAAACAATGAGAACAGGAACAGAACCAAAGAAATGGAGATCACATAGAGGGTTAGCAACCGGGAGAGAGGGGAGGAGAGGGGGAGAAAGGTACAGAGAATAAGTAGCATAGATGGCAGGCAGAAAATAGACAGGGGAGGGCAAGAATAGTAGGGGAAATGTAAAAGCTAAAGAACCTAAGACACATGGACATGAACCAAAGCGGGGTAGCGTGGGAGGGAGAGGGTGTGCAGGGTGGAGGGGAATGAAGGGGGAAAATGGGACAATTGTAATAATGTAATCAATAAAATATATTTGGGAAAAAAATTAAGTTCTTTCACAGAAAATCTTGAACTCTTCAAATATTGATTTATTTAAAAATGTTTCATTGGAAAAATGTAAATAATGAAGGTTGTCATGAGAAGAAGATATTTTAGAATTGTTTGGGTTTGGGGACTCTTGTTCAGATTCTAGTACTCTTTTTGTGGTCATTGAGTACTATTGCTTTTTCAAGTCATCAAGCACATCCTGCTTTGTGATTTTGGTCCAGGCATGAGGGATTTTACCTCTACCTGTAAATTTTTTTTTATATTTTTCTTCCAGGTTTGATCTGAAGTGACAGACAAACCATTTCCAGTATGGCTGGGTAGATGTGTCTGGGGTGATGCTCCATGTGGCATATTCCCCTCCTGCCTCTCGATAGTTCTTATATGCAAACTCACGACCATCACTCAAAATGAAGGAACATTCACTTGCTACTGAACTAGTACAGAAATCAATGGAAAAGTGGTTGGTCTTCACCCATCTGTATCCATTGACAGCCTCAGGACGATGGAAAGGAACACTGTGATCTCCACCATGTGAAGGGATGGTGTTTGTACAAATTGCTCCACAGAAGGGACACTGTTTCCAGCAGCCACAGAGTTGTTCAGAGAGCAACTTCTGGATTTGAGGAGCCATTTCTTTTACAGGCATATTTGAACACATTTGTTCTATTGCGTTTATTGCAGGATCCAAAGCTTCACTCATGGCTTCTTTGAGAAACTCAAAATCTTTTATCTCCTGGTGTTCAATGCTTACCAAGTCTTTTCGTGGAAAGACCAAGTTACTCCCCAGGTGATCACAGAACAAATCCAACCACCCAGATACAGTGCTGTTTTTATCTCTAGCTGTTGCTATGGATTTGTGAATAGCTGAGAGGATGGTATCCTTGATGTCATCTAAACTTATTTTTAAAAAAGTCTTTATTTTTCCACTTTTTGGATTTAAACAATATGTTTTAATACGGTTTTCAATGTAAATCCTAAAGAAGGATTCTGAATTATGAAGGTACTCCCAGTAATCATCAAAATCTTCTTTTTCTGCCAGAGAGATAAGAATGTGTTTTTCCAGGTTAGCCCTGTTACCATTGAATGCTGGATATGTAGCTCGCATGTCACCAGCAATTTTAGGAACCAAGTTATTCCAGATTGTGTCAGAGGCAGCAGGAGTGAGTTTCTGCCACAGAAAATCAACAAATGTTGTGATTGAGCTTGCTCCTTGACAAGAGATTTTAAAACTCATGAAGAAATCATCCTTTTTACTTTCCAGATAGTTTACAGGATTATTTGCTTTTTCAAATGCCTCATGCATCTCCTTAAAATCTGCTGATGCTCTTTTGAATAAATGAGACGATAGGTCAATTCTATATTTACTTGTAAATTTGTATCTTTCCTCAGTGGGTGAAGATTTCACCTCATCTTCTATTATTTTCAGGATTTCATGGAAATAACTTGGATTGTAATCACACTGTTGCCTCTGAAAGTTGTTAATAGTTTCATTAAATTTTGAAATTATATGGCCAGTGGTCCTATCTATGGATTCTTTATCCTGTACTTCTAATTGCTGTGAAATTATGTGAAATCTTTTGGTCATTTTGACATGTTCATTATAATTGATGTGAAAATGTCTTCCTTCATTTTCCTTAATTTTGTTCACCACATCTGCCTCTTTTTCAAAATAGTTGAAAAGGATGGTTTCAGCATCAGCATCAATTTCAGGTTTTTTGACTGGAGAGAGTTTTGAGGATACACCACAGACCCATTTTCCCCAAACTTGATTGAATTTCTCATGTAGCTCTTTCTCACTCAGTTCTTTGCCCTTTACATTTAGAGCTAACTTTCGGCTTCTTTCCAGTAATTCTCTTTCATAATCTGACTTTCTCTTATCCAGTATTTCTTGATTGCTTTTATAACTTATATGGCCCTCAAGTTTATTCTTGCTTTCTACAATAAGTGCTTCTTTAAGGTTTATTAGCTTATTTTCAAAATGTGCTTTCCACTGTGTCAGTATGCCACTATCTGGATCTTCATTAAAATATTTTTCAAGTTCTTGCTTGATGGCTTCATATTTTCCTATAACTGGAACCTCAAGTATGCTTGCTGTGAGTGTCTGGATTATTCCATTCTTTATCTGGTTGATCAGCTGGTTCTGCAAGTCTAGTACATGACTCCTCAGCTCCCAGGTCCAGTTGTTGTACATGGTTTCTAATTTGCTCATTGCCATGACCTCTTGAGTGTTCCTGAAACTGAAAATAAAGTTCTCATTCAACAGGGCTCTCCACAAATCTTGGACTCGGAATTTTACATCTGATATCTTCAAGAAGCTTTGCCTAGATTCCTGTTTAGCCATTTCGAAAATTTTACCTTTCAGTTCCTGGACATTGTGGCTGTAGCGAGGATTGGGAGGGGCCATAGGGGGATTGCCATCCCAGAGGTGAGCAAAGTAGTAGACATGAGTGTTGATGTCAAACTTAATGACATCACTGAAGCGAGTTATACCTGAGCACTGTTCTAGCTCAGCCGCTATTGTTGCCATTTCATCCAGTCTCTGCTCTAACCGCCTCCGTCCTTCCATAGTTTGGTCTTTAGCTGTAAGTTCCCCTACATTCTGATGGACAAAAAGGCAGCTGGGTGAGATTTTTACTTGTTTCATTCTCATAAAAGCTTGGACAACTATTTGTAGAATATCTTGCATCTCTGATGGATTTTCCCCAAAAATATTGATCAGAGTTAAGTTTCCAAGTCCAATGACAAATGTTGCTAACTCATTGTCATGATTCTTCACTTTGTTACTGAGTTCTGGGGCCCGAAGTCCTTCTGTGTCCACAACAAGAACAAAATCAAAGCCAAGTTCCTCTGTGAATATTTCTTCTACCTTCAGGAGCTGCATGTAGGCCCCGCGGGTACACCTCCCAGCACTAACCATGAACTGCAGACCAAATAGTGCATTCAGCAGGGTGGACTTCCCTGAACTCTGTAGGCCAAGGATGGAAAGAACAAACAGCCGTTTGTTTCCAAGTTTCTCAGAGACTTTGTCAAAAAGGGCTGCTACCCACCTTAGAGGCACATAGGAAGCATCCCCATCCATCAGTTCAATGGGAACACCAGATATCAGCAGATCTGCAGCTATCTGGGGAAGGCAGAGATAAAGGGTATCTTTTGTGGGGGAAGTTTCTTCCAGAGCTTCGTAGATCTGGCTAACTTCTCTGAGAAGTTGCTCAATACCCAATGTACAGTCACTAATCTCACTGGAAGTAACTTCTATCTCATTATGCAAACTATTCAGAGAGTGGCTCTTTGGTGCACTTTGCTTTTGTGTTTTTATCAGTGACAACAAAGAGCTTTTCTTTTCATTCAGTTTTTCCAAGTGTCCTGCAGTCAGGTTGTCAAAAAACACACTCAACCATTGCAACAAGTAGAGTGTGGTTTGAGTTTCTGAATGATTTTTGAGGGTTTTAAGTACAAAATGCATTAAGTCATTGAGAGGAAAGGCTCTGTTCAACTGTTGATGCCGTATTCTTTGTTTTTCTGTTTCAACCTCACTCTTGTGTTGTTCAATGCTCCGATTCCCCTTTTCTCTCAGGTGATAGAGTTCTTTGTCCTTTTTACACCAAAGATGCCACAGGTTTCCCTGAAGGGGTAGCAATTTTTCCTTTATCTGAGATATCTTCATTTCTTTCAGTAGAGACATTAGGAACTTTACATTTTCTTTGGCTTCCTTGCATTCTCTCTGGTCTTCGTCAATAAGGAATCCTTGCTTGCGAGCATATAGGGCACAGTCTTCTAAGCTGAGAGCAGTATCTGTGTTCAAGAGCTCTAGCAAACGTTTGATAGTAGTAACAAGCTGCTCTGTTAATTCTGCCTCATTTATATTCCTGATCCCAATTCTTACTTTCTGGCCAGAATTATTGACCATGATTTTTTCTTTGTTGTCAAGTAAACAAATCAAAGGTTTTGGTGACTGACTCAGGTCATGGACAATTTTTCTGTTTTCTTCATTGTCATCAAAAGTTGACATGAGGACCACGATGAGAGAAGAGACCTCCTGCAGGAAGCTGAGTTGCTTCTTATGTTCCTTTGCGTCTCCATGAAGATTGGCGAAGGTCAAGCAGTTGTCAAATCTGTCCTCATCTTCCCCTCCAGGACAGAACCAGCAGATTTCCACCACACCTTTCATCAAGAGACAGTCTTTGGTGCTCCCTCTACAATGTCGGTTATAAAAGACATCATATTTACGATTACTGAGAAGATAGTTCATGATCTGAGATTTGGAAGCAGAGAAGTTATTTCCAACTCTAATAAAGGACACAATGGGGGTTGAGACACAACACATCTGCTTATTCTTGTAAATGATCTTTGATTTCCTTGCTTCCTGCCAGCTTTTTCTAATGTGACTGAGAGACCAGAGAGAGAACTCAATTTGAGAACTACAGGGATTTGGTATGAGAAGGGGGAGGGCAAACTGGCAAATGGAAAGTTTGGACAAAATATATTGCCTGGCAAAATCATCTGCACAGTGAAGAATTGCCATCTGAATATCCATAGGGTGAATATGGGATCTAGGTTTAGTGGCCAAAGGATTAGTGGGAGTATCACTGTCTTCAAATATGTCTTCATATGGGTCAAATGCCTCATTTTCTTGAGTCAAGGCAATTGGATAGACTTGATTTTGTGTGTTTCTAGGCTCTCTTAACACCTGGTATCTCAGTTCGTAATCTAGCACTAGTAGCTTCTGCAGAAAGTAAAAGGGAAGCTCCCTTTCCAAGCTGGGCTGGGTGTTGTACACAGAAGTCTTGTGGATCAGATGGAAATTGTCTCTGCTCATCTTTTTTGGGTAGTATTGATCTAGGTCTAGACGCTGGAGTAATTCCAGGAAAGCCAAGTCTTCTATGACTTCACATCTGCTATTTACAGTATCATGTGGTTCATGGGATTGTTTCTTTTCATAAAAGATATTTTGCAAGTTTTTTCTTACCTCATCCATTTGCAATGAAGAGGTGATGGCTTCATAATCACCATCGATTAGCAATCTCAAGTCTTTCTCAAGGGTTTCCCAGTCATGATCTACTCCAGGTTTGGAGATGACTTGTACAAGTTCCTTTGACAAATATTGGCCCATGTGTTGTCTTATTAATGCCAAGCGTTGTTTTTTCTCCTCTGGTGAAATAGCTGTAACTCCAGCAGTAGCTGTAAGACCTGTGAGCACCAGGAATGCCTGAGCCCTGTAGGGGCAAATATTGTTGAGCTCCTGGTATTTTTCTTGGGCAGTTTGCATTTCATTCAGTAGAAAGTCTAACTCATCACGTCCCAGGAGGTACTGAAAGGTACTGTGTTCCACATGATATCCTGCACCAGCTGCAATAAAACATAGCAGGAGCTGTGTGTCTGGCTGCTCTGTTTCTCGGAGGTAATTCAAGAAGGATCCAAGAGACAAGCTGACCTTGTATGTGGCCTTCCTTTGAGCTTCCTCCACTATTTTTGCAGATTCAGGTTTGGCTTTCACTTCCATGAGATCATTTCGAGTATCTTGTAAGATTTTAATTAATTCAGAAAACTGGGAGATGTTGATGTGCTCTTGCTCTGACTCTGACTGGAAGATCCACTGCATGATGGAATGAGCTTGAGGAAAGTTTTCCACTCTATAGATGTGAGGATCCAAAAGGATGCGCAACTGTGATTTAACAAATTTACTTTTATGAATGAAATATTTTTTGCAGAAGTTAACAGTGTTTACTAGAAAATTCTGTACACCCCAATCTGTAAGGCATACGTTAACCCAAGAATCATAATTTTTTGTTTTCTGACTCAACATTTGCATGAAATCTATGAGTTTTTTAAGCTGCTTTTCAGGATCAGATACCTCCCAGTACTTCACGTTCTCTAGGAAAAACCCAGCCTCCTTCCCAATACTCAGTAGTTCTTTCCCATCCTGGATCTGGGCAGTGAAGCCAGCTAGAGCAGTGTAGCTAACCTTCAAAAAGTTAGCTACCTGAAGAGGTTCCTTAAAATCACTTTTGTGGCTGGAGAGGATGATGTCCCAAATGGGCACCAGCTGAGTTCCCCGGTCAATGACATACCAGGTTTGATTACTGGCAACTAGGCCAGCTTTCCACTGTGAAAAGCCATTTGCCTCAGGTGGGCCACCTGTCTGGGATACAGACAATTGGACTTTGGTTTGGAGATTTTGGAAGGTTGTGCTTTGTGCAGTAGTTTTTGCACGAGAGGCTGACACCTCCATACCTTCAGCAACTGTCACTTCCAAGCCACTGTGGCTGCCCCTTATGTAACCATTCAGGGCCTCTGCTGCCTGCTGTTTCACTTCTTCCAGTTGCTCACTTTGGAAACCCTGTGCAACAGCTTTCCACCAGTAGATTCCTCCCAGGTGCAGAGGGCCCTGGTTAGCATGAGAGCCAAACCTGTGGAAGAAAGCTTCAGCCTTGTGTTTCAGCCATGTGAGTCTGTCTGGTTCTGCAGGCTGATCCAGAAGGTCTTCTATACATTTCAGTTCCTGGAGAGCAGCCTTGGAGAACTGGAGCTGGTCAATAGGAAAGTGGAAGGAGGCAAGAGGGATATAGCTGAATGTGGTAGAGCAGAAATAAGAGTGCTCAGAATGTGATTGCTGCATTTCCTTGGATTTTGAATGTTTGTTGTGGTCCATACCAGCTTCCAAGCTAAATCCCCAACCTGAACCCTTGGCTGAGGTAATTACACTGACGCCCAGCTTCTCTATCATCTGGGTGAACATGGATTCTGCTTGAGAAGATGTAAATTCCCTTGTTTCCATTCGTGTGCCCTGCTCAGGGCCACAGAGAGAGAACTCCTTGGGAACACTGAGTAGCTCTTCTCTCTTTTCTATAAACCCCCTTTGGTGGCTGGTTTTGTAAATTCCCTGCAGAGCGAGCCCTCCAGATGCCCATCTCACCAGATCTCTATCTGAGAGATTCTCCCTGTGAGTCACTGTCCCCTCCATGGGGTTGAGTTTTCTCTGCATGTTTTCCATGAGTTCTCTTAGAGACTTCACAAGTGTCAAGTCCTCTTTGGCAATCTCCATTTCCTGTTTCAGCTCTGCCTCTTGTTTCTTCACTGCCTCTTCCTGTTGTTGCCTCCTTTCTGACAACAAATCTCTTAGCTCCTGTAGCTCCTGCTCTGCCTTCTTCTGGTTTTTCTTGATCATTTCCACTCGTGACTCTTGTAACTCTGAAAGTCTATTTGAGTGTGACAGGTTAAGCAACTTCTCCAGGGCCCTTTCCTCCCAGTGATGTCTTGCTTGGGATTTCAGCTCCTGGAGGTCTTTTTCTTCTAGGTGCTGTAAGGCCTGGGCACAGGTCACACCCAGGTGTTCTTGAAGCTTGGGCAACCAGTACTCATCTGCAAGTCCTACTTCCTTCAGCATCTCTTTGAGATCTTGCCTCCTATTTCCTCTGAGAAGGGGCTTATCAAGGGTGGACTTTTCTGTATCCATGGCTGAAGAAAGAAAAGACACTCAGTTAGGCTGTGTCATTAACTCAGGAAGTGTCAGCCACATGGCAAAAAGTGTAAGAGTACTAAAGATTCCAGCATGTAAGACTTTGTCATCTTTTTATCTCATTTCTTCAACAAATGTATGCGTTTTAAAAATTTCACTATGTATGTGTGTATACACAAGACATCTCTGTGGGTGTTCTCTACATGGACTGCTTTTTTAGTTGCCAGGATGACTTGCAACTTAGTAGACTAGCTTTTAGCACTTGCTATTTAAAGAGAATCAATTGCATGGAGTGTATTAAGGTGGGGGATGCAGTGTGAAAATATACAAGCAATTGACAGCTTGATGTTTATTTTAAAAAGGTGTATATCCCTCTTATACACCAGTTATATTCCTCAATTAGTTTCTATTAAACCTATGTTGAAGAGTTTCATTCTTCTTTCTGTCACTTCTGATGCCATCTAATAATATTTATTAATCCCTTGTTCTTTAAAATGAAGTTCTTGACATGAGCATTATGGTGGCATTAAGATGTTTCTCCTTTTTTGCCTTCATTTTAAACAATTATCTCAATAATGAGACACCTATCCACAGACAAACATGCCTCTTTGCAAATTGTGGGACCTAGCCATATGCCAAGGAATGTTATAAGAGTCTCTGTGCTTCTGATAGCTGGCTTAAGAACTCAATATGAGCTATGGAATCAGCAGAGCCAGTGACATCTGCCCACCCTCTTGGTGTGGTTGGGAAAATCCTCCAGAATGCTGACCTGGGCAGATGTCCAAAGGTAAGAGAGATTTGCTTTGGAATCCAGTCTTCCCCAGGGAAGATTTCAACAAGGGTTTGGTAATATTGCATGGGCTGAAGTATCTGAAGGTGGTAGTCTCTCCAGTGGGGAAAAAGGAGAGTGGTTAGTGGATGCCTGGTTACCCCAGCTTTATGGGATATAACTGGAGAAACACATTGCTTTTCAGCAGCACCCAGAGTACTGTGGCAGGACATCCATGACCACAGAAAGGGAAGAAAAGGGGAAAAAAGCAGAGAGGAATATTGAAAGGCATTAAAAGCATAAATTTCCTGCTGCCTGTGCTCAGGACTTCAGCAGGACAGCCTCCCATGTCCCTCTGAGAGAGCATCCCCTGAAGATCTCCCCACTGAGTCTACAGGCACCACCAGGGCCTCAAGTGCTAAGCCTATAACTCCTGGACATTGTGGCTGCCCTTTTGTGTTTAGCAGTGAGAGCTAATCTGGAAAACGGAAGGGAATCAGGAAAACACACCAAGAACTGTATGCAAAGGAGAAACCACAAACTTGGGCTATGGCACTACCTTCTGGAAAATACAAGAGAAGTCTCCAGTAGCCAGCCTGGTGAGTTAGTTGTAAGAATAGAGATGACATAAAAGTTTATGAATTTTGCTATAAGAGAAAAGCCATAGAAAGGCAAAGAAAACCAAGATGTAACAGCATCAATAAACAGAATAGTCCATCTGAAGGCACTGGTAAAGGAGGTATGTGCTATGTCACATGCAAAACAATTTTAAATTACAAGGACATGATACATCAAGGAAGCACATTAGCAAAAAAGATATTAATTTTCCAATAACTTAGCTTAAAGGCATGGCACTTTGTGACTTGCTTGACAAAGAATTCATAATAACTTTTTTTGAAGAAACTTATCAACAAGAAAACTCAGAAAGACGATATAACAAAATCAGGGGGAAACGTGAAAAAAATTAGATATTTACCAAAGCAGTAGAAATAATTCTCAAATTCTGGAATGAAAAATTCAATGAATAAAATGGAAAATGCAATAGAGAACATCTGTATCACAGTAGAGCAAATAAAACATGGAGTGAGTGAGTTAGAGGGCAGGAATTTGTAAATGACCCAATTAGAGAGGTATAAAGAAAAAAGAATGAGGGGTCCAAGAAGGCAGCAGAGCAGGTGAAAGTTACACTCACCTCCTCCTAGGACCAAACCAAATAACAACTAACTTATACAGCAGTAAACCTGAGTAACCAACTGAAACTAGCTGAAAGAATGTTTATAACTAAGGATATACAGAAAATGCCACATTGAAACAAGCAGGAGGCATGAAAAGGTCTGGTACCATACACAAATGCAGTGGCTGAGAATCTGAAGGAATATCTCAGCTGCATAGGTCTCTGCTGAGGTGCCTCACATCTCAAGGAAGCCAGCCTGAGTGAGCCTCTGGTACAGACTTTCTTGAGGCTCTTGAGGAGATCAGGGCAGATTTGGGTTGGCAGAGAAAAACGGGGACAGAATGAGCTGTATGACTCTGGGAAAGAGTCATTTTTCCTCCTGCATAATGGATTGGCACTGCTTCCCCCAAGGGAGAGCCACTAGATCCACGCTTCCAACTCTGGGTGGCCACACCCTGTTGAGCACATACCCTGTGTAAGAGTCAGCTGCAGGTGTCCAGCCTGGACCTGTGGTTCAGACTTTCATGGAGGACTCTTGAAGAGTTCTGGGCAGACTGAGGGTGTTGGAGACTAATGGTAGCAGATTGAATTGTGTGGCTCTAGGACAAGGGTGATTATTTCTCTCACATGTCCAACTGGTACCACTATTCCTGAGCAGAGCCCTCCATTTACATGGACCAATCTGGTCTGTTTTACATTAATGAACTCTACTGGCCTTACCCTAATGACTCCTGGAGACCTGCCCCAGCACAAAGGTCTGCGAGCCCATAGCAGGTGGCTGCAGGCCTTGGTGTACACTGAGACTTACTGAGTGGCATCATGAACCTAGCCTGGGCACTGAGTTTGAATCTGTATCTTCCTGCTGAACACAAGTCACTTCTACCTGGTGACTCACCAACAACCTACCTTACTCAACTTGCATATGGCCGCAGGCTCTTTCAGTGAATAAACCAACAGAACTGTGGCAGATTAAGGGAAATCTATAGTGCCTTGGGCCCTTTGCTTTCCTGAGCTTGGGTCCAGTGCTGAGGAAAGCCATCTTAAGTACACAGCTTGGTCACACCCACACATGCCCAGGTTAGCAGAGGCTGGCACAAACTGGGGATCACTTGTAGCTTCAAACAGGTAGCCCAGGGCTGGTCACAAGCAGGTCCTGANAACAACCTACCTTACTCAACTTGCATATGGCCGGAGGCTCTTTCAGTGAATAAACCAACAGAACTGTGGCAAATTAAGGGAAATCAAATCTATAGTGCCTTGGGCCCTTTGCTTTCCTGAGCTTGGGTCCAGTGCTGAGGAAAGCCATCTTAAGTACACAGCTTGGTCACACCCACACATGCCCAGGTTAGCAGAGGCTGGCACAAACTGGGGATCACTTGTAGCTTCAAACAGGTAGCCCAGGGCTGGTCACAAGCAGGTCCTGACATTGACCTACATTGAAGTTACTGTCAAGAGGCCCCAGAACAAAGACACTTCATAATTAAAATGCCAAAGGTTATAGGCAAATAGAGAACCTTATAAGCAGGAAGACAAAGACAGTTTCCTACCAGGGGGAATCCCAGAAGGCTGACAGCTGATTTCTCAACAGAAAAATTTCAGGCAGAAAGTGATTGGCACAAAATACTCAAAGTGATGAAAAGCAAGGATCTGCAACCAAGAATGCTCTACCTAGCATTTAAAATGGAAGAAGATATTGTTTATCTTTTCAAAGAACCAGCTCCTGGATTTATTCATACTTTGAATGATTCTTTTAGTCTCTAAGTCATTTACTCCTGCTCTGATCTTGGTTATTTCTTTCTTTCTACTCACTCTGGGTTTTGTTTGTTGTTGTAGATGTAGGGTTATGTTTCTATATTTTTTAGGTAGGCCTGTATTGCTATGAACTTCCCTTTTATGACGGCCTTTGCTGTGTTGCATAAGTTTTAGACTGTTGTGTGTTCACTTTCATTTCTTTTCAGACACTTTCTGATTTGTTCCCTGATCTCATTATTAACTCATTCATTGTTTAAGCATGCCATTCAATCTCCATGAATTAACTGTTTTTGAATGTTTTCCTTGAGATTGGTTTCTAGTTTCAGGTCCTGGTAGTCTGAGAAAATGCTTGATATGATTTTGATTTTCTTGAATTTGTTGAGGCTTGTTTTGTGTCTTCTCATGTGGTCTATCTCTGAAAATGTTCTACATGCATTAGAAAAGAATGTGTATTTTGCTTCTTTGGGATGAAAGGTTCTATACATACCAGTTAAGTCTATTTGATCTAAGGCATTGTTCAATGCTACAATGTCCTTGTTGATATTTTGTTTGGAAGATCTACTCACTTTTGACAATGGGATGTTTAAATTCCCTAGTATAAGTATGTTGCTGTCTACATCTTTCTTGAAGTCCTCCAAAATTTTCCTTATGTTTTGAGTGCTCCTGTGTTGGGTGCATATATATTTATAATGTTGATGTCTTCTTGATTGATTCCTCCCTTGGGTTTTATGAAATATCCTCTGTGTATCTCTTCTTTTGGCCTTTGTTTTAAAGTCCATTTTGTCTGATATAAGTACTGCTATCCTAGCTTTTTTTTTCTTATCCATATACTTGGAATGTTTTAAAATTTATATAGAACCATAAATGACCCCAAGTAGTTGCAGTAATTTTGAGAAAGAAGAACAAATTAGGAGGGATCACAATATCCAACATCAAACTATATTACAAGGCCACAGTAATCCAACTGTCTGCTACTGACAAAAGAACATACATATAGATCAATGGAACAGAATAGAGAGCACAGAAATAAACCCAAATCTCTATGGACAATTAATATTCAACAAGAGGAGGAGAAGCATAAAATCAAGCAAAAGTAGTCTCTTCAATAATTCATGTTGGGAAATCTGGACAGCTACATGCAAAAAAATGAAACTCGACCACCAACTTATACCATACACAAAAATAAACTCAAGATGGATAAAAGACTTAAATGTAAGCCACAACATTATAAAAGTCTTAGAGAAGAACATAGGCAGAAAAATCTCAGATATTCCATGCAGCAATATTTTCACTGATATGTTCCCTAGAGTAAAGGACACAAAGGGAAAAATAAACAAATGGGACTTCATAAAAACAAACAGCTTTTACACTAAGGAAAACATCAGCAAAATGAAAAGGGATCCAACCGTATAAGAAAATATGTTTGCAAATGATACCTCAGACTAGGGTTTGATCTCCAAAATATATAAAGAAATTACCTGACTCCACTGCAGGATGACAAAGATGCCAATTAAAAAATTGGCAAAGGACTTGAACAGATACTTCTCCAAGGAGGACATAAAGAGGATCCAGAGATACATGAAATGCTCAATATTGCTAGCTATCAGAGGGATGCAAATTAAGACCACAATGAGACACCACTTTACACCAGTCAGAATGGCCATCATAAACAAATCAATAAGCAAGAAGTGCTGATGGGGTTGAGGAGAAAAAAGAACCCTAGTACACTGTGGGTAGAAATGAAGACTGGTGCTGCCAGTGGAAAACAGTGTGGAACTATCTCAGAAAACTAAAAATGGAACTACCTTTTAACCTGGCAATTCCACTGCTGGGATTATATACTCAGAATCCTGAGACACCAATTCGAAAGAACCTATGTTCATAGCAGCACAATTTACGATAGCCAACTGTTGGAAGCAACATAAGTGTCCATCAACAAATGAGTGGATCAAAAAACAATAGTACATTTATACAGTGTAATACTATGCAGCAGAAGGGAAGAAGCAGCTTGTATCCTTTACAACAACATGGATGGAACTGGAGAGAATTATGCCAAGTGAGACAAGTCAGGGTGTGAAAGACAAATGCCATATGATCTCACCTATAAGTGGAACCTAATCAGCAAAGGAAACAAACAAAATATAACTGGAGATATTGAAATAAAGAACAAACTGACAGTAACCAGAGGGGAGTGCAGAGGGAATAATGGGAGAAAGTGGGAAGAATTGTCAAGGGATATGTATAAAGGACACATGGATAAATCCAAGGGAGCATAGGATTGAGGTGGGGAGGTTGGGATGGATAGGGTGGGGGAAGTGGTTGGGGGATAATGGAGACAACTGGATTTGAACTACATTAAAAAATTAAAAACAATATAATAAAATATTATACCTGTTAACTAGGAAAAAAATGGAAAGAGAAATAAAGAGTTTCCCCAGCATAAAAAAGCTAAAAGAATTTATCACCACCAAACCAGTTTTACAAGAAATGTTAAATGGACTGGTTTTGGAAGCAAAGATAAAAATTATGAATAAAAGGACATGGAAAGAAAAATGCTCAAGGCCAAAGAGTAAAAACAGTGGCTAAACCAACTATAAAACTACTCAAAGCTTTAAAGTCAAACATAGGAAGATCATGGGTAATTACAACAAAAGGATACATACAGAAAAAATGAAAAATAATGACAAAAACTTAAAAGTAGAGGGCATGAGTTAAAATTGTAGGATTTTAGAAATGTTTCAACTTAAGTAACCATCAACTTAAAATAGACTGCTATAAAAATATGCATGAAGCACATGGAAACCACAAACTAAAAAAATCTGTAAGAAGTATATGAGATGAAAAACTGATCTAAGTGTAACATATGACATCACAATATGCGAGAGAAGAGAACAAGAGAATAAGGAATAAACATAGAAAAATTAGAGAAACAATCAGAAAAGTACTAATAAAATGACAATTACTATATACCTATAAATAATTATTTTAAATGCAAATGGACTAAGTGCTCCAAACAGAACACATAGAGTGGCTGCATGTATAAAAATACAAGACCTGTATATATGCTGCCTACAAGAGACACATTTTAGTTCAAGAGACACACAGACTGAAAGTAAAGGTATGGAAAAAGTTACTTCATGCAAGAGGAAATGAAAAAGCAGCTTGGGTATCAATACTTACATGAAACAAAATAGACTGAAATGTAGCTAACAAGAGACAAACAAGGATATTTTATAATGGTAGAATGATCAATCCAATCAGAGTATGTAACTCTTGTAAACACCTATATACCCAACATAGGAGCACCTAAACATATGAAGCAAATATGTTAAAGGATGTAAAGGGAGAGATCGACAGTAAGACGATAATAGGACATTCCTCTGACAACAAAAAAGAGATCATCCAGACAGAAAATCAAGAAAATAGTGCCTTTAAATGTCACATTAGACTAGATGGACATAATTGATATTTTTAAAAATATTTATTTATTTATTTTTAGAGAGAGGGAAAGGGAAGGAGAAAGAGTGGGAGAGAAACATCAATGTGTGGTTGCCTCCCATGTGCCCCCCACTAGGGACCTGGCCTGCAACCCAGGCATGTGCCCTGACTGGGGATCGAACTGGCGACCCTTTGCTTCACAGGCCTGCGCTCAATCCCCTGAGCTACACCAGCCAGGGCTAATTGATATTTTTAGAACATTTCACACAAAAGAAGCAGAATATGCATTCTCTTTAAGTGCACATGGACCACTTTCCAGGACAGACCTCATGTTAGGCCATGAAACAAGTTTCAATAAATGTATTTATTTTTATTTTTTAAAAATATTTTTATGGGAAGGAAAATGAGAGAGAGAGAAATACGGATGTGTGAGAAAAAATTCCATCAGGTCATCTCTTGTATGTGTCCCAACTGGGGACCAGCCTAAAACTCAGGCATGTAAGTGGACTGGGAATCAAAGTGATGACTTTTTGCTTTGTGTGATGATGCCCAATCAACTGAGCCATACCAATCAGGGCAAGTCTCAACACATTTAAAAAGGCTGAAATAATATCAAGCATCTTCTCCAACCACTATGGTATAATACTAGCATCAATTACAAGAAGAAAACCAAAAAGACACTAACACGTGGAGACTAAATAACATACTACTAAACAATGAATGGATTAGCAGTGAGATCCAGGAAGAAATCAAAAGATACCTTGAGACAAATGAAATGAAAAATACAATAAGCCAAAATCTGGGACACAGTCAAAGTAGCTGTTAGAGGAGCATTCTTAGCTATAAAAACCTATCTCAAGAACAAGAAAAAGCTCAAATAAACAACCTGTGAATAACCCATGAGGAGTTCTGGCCAAGATGGAGGCGTTGGTGTTACGGAAAAAGTCACTCACACTCAGTTAGGATGACAGAGCACTCTTTATTAAGTGCGGGCTCAGAGGAGGCAGTCTCTAAATTCTGAGCCCCGTTCTGCGGGTTGGTTTTACTTTTAAAGGGTGCGAAGTGGGTTACAGAAACAGGATGCCATTAGATAGCTGTTTATCTAGGGTGCACACAGTTTGGGGTGGGGCAAGCACACTCTGTCTTACTAAAATGTTGCAAAAAACAACTTTAAAATGATATTTCCTTGTCCCTATCCTGCTTCATAGGTAGACACACTGTGCCTCCCTGCACAACCAAAAGGACAACAACAAATTCAAAAACAAAAAAGAACCAGAACTGACAGAAAATTGAACTGCATGTAAGTCTGACAACCAAAGAATTAATGAAGAAACATTCATTCAGACCAGTAGGAGGGACAGAGATGGGTAGCTGGGTGGAGAGGACTCCTGGGAAGGTGGTGGCTGGAGGACTGGGCAGTCCCACATTTGCATGTAGATCAACTGGGAGGAACAACTAGGGAGTGCGATAGACCACACAACCCAGGGTTTCAGTGTGGGGAAATAGAGCTTCAAAGCCTCTAACTGAAAACTCCTGTTGGGGTTAAGGCAGAAGTGAGAAAAAACTCCCAGCCTCACGGGAGAGTTCACTGGAGAGACCCACAGGGTCCTAGAATGTACACAAACCCACCCACCCGAGACAGCACCAGATTTGGGCCCAATTTGACTGTGGGTAGTCAGAGAAGTGACTGAAAACCAGCAGAGAGCAGAGTAAGTGACACTATTCCCTCTTATAACCCTACCCCACATACAGTGTCACAACACAGCCACATGGGTTGCCCTGCCCTGGTGACCACCTAAGGCTCCACCCCTTACTACATAACAGGCATGCTGAGCCAAAAAAAAAAAAATGCCCCCAAAGAAAGAACAGATCAAAGCTCCAGAAACCAAAACAAAATAAAACAGCCAAGCGATGGAGAGATAGCCAACCTATCAGATGCACAGCTCAAAGCACTGGTTATCAGGATGCTCCAGGAACTCACTGGATACTTCAACATCATAAAAAAGACCCAGGCAGCAATGAAGGTTGCATTATATGAAATGAAGAAAAATCTATAGGGAACCAACAGTGATGGGAAGGAAACCAGGACTCAAATCAATAGTTTGGAGAGGACGGAAGAAAGAAACATTCCACCAAAACAGAATAAAGAAACAAGAATTCAAAAAAATGTGGGACACTTAGGAACCCCCAGGACATCTTTATACATTCCAACATCCAAATCATAGTGGTACCAGAAGGAGAAGAGAAAGAGCAAGAAAGAGAAAACTTATTTGAAAAAATAAAGAAGGAGAACTTCCCCAATCTGGCAAAGGGAATAGACTTTCAGGAAGTCCAGGAAGCTCAGAATCCCAAAGAAGTTGGACCCAAGGAGGAACACACCAAGGCATATCATAATCACATTAGCCAAGATTAAAGATAAGGAGAGCATCTTAAAAGCAGCAAGAGAAAAGGAGATGTTACCTACGAAGGAGTTCCCATTAGACTATCAGCTGATCTCTCAAAATGTCTCTGCCCCTCCTACCAATCTGGATGAATGTTTCTTATCCTTGGTGTTGGCTTTCCCTAGGGTTCTTTGAGGCCTTCTTTGGC
Source organism: Sturnira hondurensis (assembly GCF_014824575.4). Taxonomy (NCBI): domain Eukaryota; kingdom Metazoa; phylum Chordata; class Mammalia; order Chiroptera; family Phyllostomidae; genus Sturnira; species Sturnira hondurensis. The sequence goes on along the minus strand of NW_028080009.1, from coordinate 1,062,029 downwards.
AAGATGGGGCTGGAAAGAAGTATTTGAAGTTAGGAAAGGCAAGGACCTACATCCAAGAGTACTCTATCCAGCCAAGCTATCATTTAGAATAGAAGGGCAGATTAAGTGCTTCCCAGATAAGGTCAAGTTAAAGGAGTTCATCATCACCAAGCCATTATTATAGGAGATGTTAAAGGGACTTATCTATGGGAAAGAAGAAGACCAAAAATATGAACAGTAAAATGACAACAAACTCACAGCTATTAACAACTTAACTTACAATAAAAACAAAAACAAACTAAGCAAGCAACTAGAATAGGAACGGGATCACAGAAATGGAGATCACATGGAGGGTTGTAAGTAGGGGAGTGGGAGGAGAGAGGGGGAAATGGTACAGAGAATAAGTAGCATAAATGATAGTTACAAAATAGACAGGGGTAGGTTAAGAACAGTATAGGAAATGTATGGGTCTTATATGTATGACCCATAGACATGAACTAAAGAAAGGGATGCAGGGGGGAAGGAGTGTGCAGGGCTGAGAGGAATAAAGTGGAGGGGGGGAGTGGGACAACTGTAATAGCATAATCAATAAAATATATTTAAAAAAAGAAAAAATAACCCATGCATAGGGACAACAGGGCAGGGATTGAATGGTAGCAGTGGGTGGGCGGGGCAGAGGAAAGCAAAGGGGGAAAACTGGGATAACTGTAATAAAATAACAACAAAATATTTATAAAGACACAGCCTACCTTATACCTTAGAAAACTAGGAAAAGAAGATCAAAGCATAAAATGAGTAGAAGAAGAAAATAAAAAAGATCAGACAATAAATAAATAAAATAGTTCAAAAACTAGGAAAAAAATCAATGAGATCAAGAACTGGTTTTCTGGTAAGATATAGAAATAGATCATTCCACTTCTGGGACTATAGCCTAAGAATCCCGGGTCACCAATTCAAAAGAACTTATGCACCTCTATCATCATAGTGGTGCTATTTATGATACCTAAGTGCTGGACACAACCTAAGTGCCCATCAGAATTGAGCAGATGAAAAAACGGTGGTACATCTACACAATCAAATACTACATAGCAGAAAGAAAGAAGGAACTCCTGCCTTTTGCAGCCACTTGGATGGAACTGGAATATATTATGCTAAGTGAAATAAGCCAGACAGTGAAAGACAAGTACCATATGATCTCACTTGTAAGTGGGATCTAATGAACACAATACACTAATGAACAAAATAGAACCACAGCCATGGAAACGTGGAGTAGAGACTGAAAGTGACCAGAGAGGATGGGGAAGGGGGAAAATGGTAGAAAGAGGGGGAAGGGACTAGACAAAGAACATGTATGAATGACCTACTGACATGGACAGTAGTGTGGTAATTGAGTGTGGGATTTGGTGGTGGGATGGGTGGAGGAAAGCAAAGGGGGAAAATTAAGACAACTTGAATAGAATAACAATAAAAATGATGAAAAATATAACTTTAGCCAGAATTATTAAAGAAAATGAAGGGGGAAAGGGCAAATAAAATTAGAAATGAAAGTGAAGACATGACCATTGGTACCACAGAAATATGAAGGATCGATCATATGAAAATACTGCAAACAAGTCCATGCCAACAAATGGAACGACCTGAAATAAATAGATAGATTCTGAGAAATATACAATCTTCTGAGACTGAGTCCAGAAGCAACACAAAATTTGAACAAACTGATCACTGCTAAGGAAATAAAATCAGTAATCGAATAACTCCAAAAAAACAAAAGTACTATACCACATGGCTTCATAAATTAATTTTACTAAACATTCAAAGAAAATAGTACCCAGTCTTTTGAAAGTACTCCTAAAATAGGGAAGTCTCCCAGACTCCTTTTACAAGGCCAGCATTTCTTGGATCAAACATCAGACAAAGACATTACAAAAAAGAGTAAATTATAGGACAGTATTCCCAATGAACAGAGATGCAAAAATCCTCAATAACGCATTAGCAAATTGAATTCACTACTACAATAAAAGATCACACAGCATGATCAAGTGGGATTTATTACTGGGATTCATTCCTGGGATTCAGGTTTGGTTTAATACTTTAAAATTAATTAACATGATACACCCCATAAAGAAAATGAAAAATAAAAATTATAAAATCACAGAAATAGGTTTTAAAAAAGCATTCGATAACATTCAACATCTACTTGTGGTTAAAACTCTCAGCAAACTGGGGCTAGAGGGAACATACCCCACCATCATAAGGGCCATATGTAACAAACCCACAGCTAACATCATACTTAACAGAGAAAAGCTAATTTTTTTTCTTTAAGATTACAAACAAGACAAGGATGTCTACTTTCACTACTTTTATTCAATATAGTACTGAAAATCCTAGCCATAATAATCTGACAAAGGAAAAGAAATGAGTACATTTGAGTTGTAAAGGAGAGGTAAACCTGTCATTATTTGCAGATGACATGATACTGTGCAGGGGTGGGCATAAGCAGGTTTGTAGTTGTGAGTATGCAAAACACATCGTGACATTCCTTTGAGTTAATAAAGCTATTGTAATAATTACAACCTGCATGTCTTTCCATATGAACAACTGTAAACCTACTTTTATCTATCCTGTGTGTAAAGAACCCTAAAGACTATACCAAAATCTATTAGAACTAATCAATGAACTCAGTAAGGTAACATAATACACAACTAATTCTCAGAAATTGGTTGGTTGCATTTTATACGCCAACAACTTACTATCAGAAATTAGAAAATAATCCCATTTACTATTGCATCAAAAAAGAATAAAATATGTAGAAATAAATTTAACCAAGGAAATAAAAGACTTGTACTCAGAAAAGTATAAGACACTAAAGAAAGAAATTAAAGAAGATACAATTAAGTGGTAGCATATACCATGTTCATGAATAGGCAGGATTAACATCAAGAAAATGTCTATACTATCCAAAGCAATCTTCAGATTTAATGCAATCTGTATCAAAATACCAATGTCATGTTTCATAGAACTAGAACAAATAATCCCGAAATTTATATGGGAACACAAATGACCATGAATAGCCACTGCACTATTGAGAAAGAAGAACACAGTTTGAGGTCTCATGCTATATGGTCAAACTACACTATTAGGCTATAGTAATTAAAATAGCATGGCACTTGCATAAAAACACACATAGGTCAGTAGAACAGAATAGAGAGCCAAGAATAAACCCACCCTCATATTTAACTAGTTTGTGACACATTGAGAAAGAATATAGTATAAAAACAGTGTCATCAATAAATGGTGCTGAGAAAACTGAACATATACATAAAAAAGAAAATCCATTTTCTTAGACCATATATGAAAATCAACTTAAAAAGGAATAAATATGTGAATACAAGACCTGAACGCATAGAACTTCTAAATGAAAACATAGGCAGTAATGCTCTTTGAGCACTATGTCAGATATTTAAGTATCAGTATGTTGTTACACTTGAAACTGGTATAATCTATGTCACTTGTAAATGAAAACTGAATTTTGAAAAAATTATAATGCATTGCTTTAATAGAATAAAATAAACCTCATGATCATAAGAACAGATGCATAAAGCACTTGATGAACTATAATATTCTTTCATACTAAAAATTCTTCAAATACTGGGTGTGGAAGAAACACCTCAACATAGTAAAGGCAATATATGACAAAAATCACAGCTAACATACAAAAAGAGGAAAAACTGAAAGCTTTTTGTTTTTAATCAGGAACTAGGTTAAGGAATCCTCTTACTGCTCTTATTGAACATAATACTTGAAATTTCATTAAAGCAATTAGGCAAGACAAAGAAATGAAAGGCATTAAAATTAAAAAAGAAGTAGTATTGGTATTATTGCAGACAATATAATCTTTTTAAAATTTACTTTATTGGGGTGACATTGGTTAATGAGATTATATAGGCACAATATGATTTTATGTATAAAATATCCTAAAAACTAAACAATCAACTGTTGGAACCAACCAATAATTTTAGTAAAGTTTACAGGATATAAAATCAGCATACATAAATCAGTTGTGCTTTCATACATTAACAGTGAAACATCTCAAAGAAAAATAAAGAAAACTAATTTGTTCACAATAGCATCAAAGCAATACTTAGGGATAAATTTAACTAGGGAACTGAAAGATCTGAGAATAAAAACTATAAGGCTTTGGTGAAAGAAATTGAAAAGGACACAAACAAATGGAAGACATCCTATATTTATAGATTAGAAGAATTAATACTATTAAATGTCTGTACCACTTAAAGCTATTTATAGATTCAACACAATCCTTACCATAATTTCAATAGCAGTTTTTTTTTACATAAATAAAAAATACAAGTTTAAAATTTGTGTGGCCCCATAAAAGATCTCAAATGGGCAAAGCAATCCTAAGAAAGAAGAACAAAGTGAGAGGCATCACAATTTTTGATTTTGAACTATACTACCAAACTTAAAACAGTATGATACTGGTATACAAAAATAAGACACATAGACCAATGAAACAGAAGAGAGATCCAAGAAATTACCTTCTGAATACATGGTCAACTAATATTTGACTCAGGAGCCAAGTACACTCAATGGGGAAAGGATCATCTCTTCAATAAATGGTGTTGGAAGACTGGATACTACATGCAGAAAAGTGAAATTGGGCCCATATCTTATGCCACTCACAAAAATTAACTCTAAATGGCTTAAAGATTTTACTATAAGATCTGATACTCTAAAAGTAATAGAAATAAACTTGGGAAAGAAGCTTGATAACATTGTTTATAGTAAAGATTTTTCTGAATATGACACCAAAACACAAGTGATAAAAGCTAAAGCCAAATAGGAGTATGGCAAACTAAAAAGTTTCTACACAGTGAAAGAATAAAAAAAGGGGGGTAACATGCAGAATAGGAAAAAATATTTGTAAACCATGTATTGCATGAGGGGTTAATTTATAAAATACTAAAATACAAAACTCAAAAAATTTAAATTAAAAATGGGCAGAGAAATCAAATAGTTATTTTCCCAAAGAAGACATCCAAATGGCCAGCAGAGATAAGAAAAGATGCTGAACATCCCACTAATCATCACTAATCAGAAAATGCAGATAAAAACCACAAATTGATAGCAACTCATTCCTGTTACAATGTCTGTTATTAAGAAGAGAGTAGAGGACAAGTGCTGGCAAAGATGTCAAGAAAAGGGAACCCTTGCATAATGTTGCTGGCAATATAAATTGACTGGGCCACCATGGAAAAGAGTATGGAGGTTTCTCCAAAAATTAAGAATAGAACTACCAGCAATTCCACTCCTCAATATACATGATCCAGCCATTCAGCTCCTGGGTATAGATCCAATGGAAGTGAAAATAACATATTGAAGAGATATATACACTCCCATAAACATTAAGGCAGCGTTATTCACGATAGCCAAGATTTTACACGTGCATGCATACACACACACTGGAATATTCTTTGTTGGAATGTATTGCATTGCTTTTTATTTTATTTTAAACTGTTAAACCAGCTTTGCATAACTGAGATAAATCTCACCTGGCTATGGTGAATCATTCTTTTATTTATTGTTGAATTCAGTTTGCTAACATTTTGTTCCAGAGAAAAAAATATCCCACCATTTGGACAGCCAATCTAGGCTTAGAGACCTTGGCAAACCTCTCTTATGCCATCACTTATCATATAATCCAGTGTTACGCTGGAACCAGTACTGGCTCATGAGAACAATTTGCTAAATTTTCAGGAATTTTGTAAGGCAATTATTAAGCACAGTCATTAGGAAAAATACACTTCCTAGGAGTCACATCATCAAATGTTGCATAAAGGGGTATATAGCTCTAAGGGCTTATCCTTCCACTGAAGCAATGAACAAACAAGAGAAAAACCATCAGAATCAGCCCTGGCTGGTGTAGCTCAGTGGATTGAGCGCAGGCCTGCGAACCAGAGGATCGCGGTTCAATTCCCAGTCAGGGTACATGCCTGGGTTGCAGGCCGGTTCCCTGCAGGCCAACTCCCAGCAGGGGATGCATGGAAGGCAACCATACATTGATGTTTCTCTCCCTCTCTCCTTCCCCTCTAAAGATAAATAAATAAATAAAATCTTTAAAAAAAAACCAAAACATCAACCTTGTTGGTTGATCTCCAGAAAACAAAGGTTTATAGCAACAAAATGCATGCTGAAAGAAGGAAAAGGAAACTTAAAAATGGTGGAGGAGTGTTGTGGCATTTCACTTGCCCTTGACACACCCCCTCCTCCTCTGCTTGATAGAAGTCTTGAAGGTATCAGCCCACATTCTTGTTATGAGCCCCTGGTCCCTGCTTCCAGAGGGAGAAGAGTAGACCTGTTCTCAAAGAACTGTGTTTGTCAATTTGGGTTATCAAGGAAGCTCTCTGAAGGACTAATATAAAGCAGTTTTGCCTTTGTTTTGCCTGGCACAGAGTTTTCTTCCGGGCAGAAATGCAGCAAGGTGGAGGGCATTCATTGAAAACACAAAAAGGTCAATCAACAACCCTTTTTGTGTTGTACTGCCCTGGGGAAGAGATTAAGGTTGACACAGGCAGACATGCTGCTGGACACCTGGGAGGAAAGACTGGGGAGAGATTTTTATCTGGAAGTAAAATATTAAAAAAGCTCCTGTGTCTAGGAATTTAGAAAGTAAGGTGCAGACTCCAGGTTGGAAAAATGGTTGGAAGACCCTAAGCTTTTTCCTTTCATTAACCCTTAGGCTCAGGACAAGCAGAAAATGAGGGTTAAGGCCAAGTGGTAACAGCCTTAATAAGTAAGCATTGAGGAATGCTAAACACTGAGCCAACATGCAAAGAGGTTTGTTTTGGCCCCAGGCATTCAAGAAAATTACTATCAACACATGAACTTACCATAAATTAAGAAACATACTTCAGAGACCACTCATCACAAATACAGTCTTTATAGAAAAAACTAGAAAAGTCACTAAACAAAAAACCACGACCCACAGCAAACAAGAAAACCAGGCCTTGACCACGAAGAATGACTTCCAAAGTTACCATATAGTTATTCAAAATCTTTATTTTCACATAAAAAATTAAAAAGCATGCAAAGAAACAATAAAAATGGGATTCATTCATAGAAAAATTAACAGAAACTGTTTGTGAGGTAGAAAGTCACAGGACTTATCTGGCAAGGACTTTAAGTTAACTGGCTTAAATATGCTCAAAGAGCTAAAGGAGACTACTGACAAAGAGCTGGAGGACACTAGGGGAAAGCTGTCCTCAAAAGAGTGACAACCAATAAAGGGATGAAGTTATAAAGAGACCAAACAAACTCTGAAGTTAAAAATTATAGCACCTTTAACAGGAACCTTATCAACAAAACAAACAAACAAGCAAAACACAACCAAGGACACCACTGAAATTGAGAACAGGCTGACAGTGACCTGAGGGGAGAGGGGAGAAGGGAGGGATTTTCAGGGGAAAAGGGTGAAGGTTTTGTAGGAACAATTATAAAGGACACACACACAGTAATGGGGTGGGGTGGGGGCTGGGGTGTTGGGCTGGTGTGGGTGGGGGAAAGCAGAAAACAGTACTTTAACAACAATAAAAAGGTTTTAAAAAAGAATCAAGCAATGAATGCATAAATAAGTGGAACAACAACAAAAAGAAATTACAGCAGCTGAAACCAAGAATTACAACATGTCAACATAAAAAGATCTGAACTTGTAGAAAATTTTTATAAGAGCTTATGTGAACCAAACTGATGTCATCAGGAAAGAAATATCTCAAATGTTCCCTTGAGAGTAGTTTGCTTGTAAGGGCCTGAAAAAGAGGATTTATTCTGGCATTTCGAAGGCATGTTATCCCAGATACACAAGAACAATGGACAGAGCTTGTATTTTTCCTAAAGAAGTTATAGGTGTAAGGCCCTGGCTGAGTTACTCAGCTTGTTGTAGCATCATCCATACATCATAGGGTTGCAGGTTTGATTCACAGTCAGGGCACATACCTAGGTTGTGGGTTCAATCCCCAGTCAGGATGCATACAGGAGGCAACTGATCAGTGCTCCCCTCACATTGATGTTTCTCTCTATCTCTTCCACTTTCTCTAAAAGAATCAGTAAAAAAAATACCCTTGGCTGAGGATTAGAAAAAACAAACAAACAAGAAGTAGGTGTGGGGCATGGATTGTCCATCATGACCTGCCAGTTAGAAATTTATGATCAGATTACCTTGTGAGATTAATTTCAGTCTCTGGTTTATTACAGAACCTTTTGTTGTTATTGTTGTTCAAAAACATCAGACTTGAGCAGACAGAATTAAATATCATAAAAGTTGATGATAGGTCGATTGCAATGATTCTGTCTGTGGAGCAGAAAGACAAAAGAATGAAGAGAAATGAGGAGAGCCTGTAAGACCTGTGGGACACCCTCAACCTCAAACACACATCATGAGAGAACTGGGAGGAGAGGAGAGAGAGAAAGGGGTGGGAAAGAATTTTGAAGAAACAATGGCCAAAAAAGTCATAATTTGGTAAAATACATGGATCTACACATTTAAGAAGCTCAGTGAACTTCAGCAAGGACAAACAGAGCAGATATACACTGAGACACATTATGATAAAACCTTTGAAACAGGGAGAGACAAGGAGGGAATTTGGAAAGCAGTAAAAGAGAAGTGACCTGTCATGTACAAAGAAGCCTCAAAAAAAAAAAGCAGTAGATTTCTCAGCAGCAACCACAGAGATCAAAATTCAGTGGAATGACATATTTAAAGTAGAAATAAAAGACTGTCAGCCAATTATCCTGTATCTAGCAAAGCTGTCATTCAATAATGAAGGAGAAATTAAGACTTTCCCAGAAGCAAAGGCTGAGGGACCTTATCACTAATAGATATATCCTACAGAAAGTGCTAAGGGGAGTCCTTCTGGTTGAAATAAAAGGACACTAGATAGTAACTTGAAGCCATATGAAGAAATGACACAGGTAAAATTACTACTTAGGAAAATATAAGGCAATGTTACTATATTTTTGGTTTGTGAGTCCCTTTTCAATCCAATTTGATAAGATGAATGCATAAAACAATAATGATAAATCTATATTATATGGGCAGACAATGTATAAAGATTTAACTTTTGACACAACAGCATAGGAACAGAATTTTTGTGTACTTATGGAAGCTGTATGTGCTATTAATTCAAAACATTGTTCTAAGGTTAAGAGGTTAATTGTAAACCCCAGGGTAACTAATACTAAACATAATTTTTTAAAAGATTTTATTTATTTATCTATAGAGGGGAAGGGAAGGAGAGACGGAGAGAAATATCAATGTATGGTTGCCTCTGCTGGGGACACACAATGTATCGTGTGTCCCCTGCCAGGAACTGGCCTTAAACATAATTTTTAATTATGTTTAATTAAAAATATACAGAAAAAGAAGTTTGAAAGGAATCAAACTAATATTTCATTAAAAAAATAATAAGGCAGTAATGGGAGAATTGAGGAAGAAAAAAGATGATCTACAAAATACATAATAATATTACAGGAATTCTTCTTTTATAGTAATTGCCTTAATGTAAAAGAATTAAACTCTCCTATTAAAAGGTAAAGATTCTCATAATGGATTAAAATAGTTACCTTTTGATCTTTCTGAGGTATTAACACAAGACTATATAGTCATACCCAGGATAAATTTATCATATCATAGTGAATCTCTTAATCCTATTGTATTTTTCTTTTAGGGAAATTGAGAAATTTCAAAATTATGAGACCTTGATTTCTTTTCTAAAACAATTCTCTTTTCAAGCTATCTCTTTTCTCAAATTGTATTATAAGCAGCAAGAAGAAATCAAGGGGTACTTATAACAATTTCCTTGGAAGTTTCCTAAAATAGTAAGTTTTGCTTTGTACATCACTTCAAGACATAATTTTGGTAAGCTTTCTGCCAGTACATAATAAGAATCTTTGTATTCATCTTATGTCATGTTCCTCACTTTTTCTGAACCCTCACTGCAAAATTCTTAAAGTCAAAATTTGTTCTATCAAAAAAAAAAAAAGATTTGTTTTATCAGCCTATTCAAGGCAGTTTAGGCTGTCTCCGTCATGTTCTTTAAAATTCTTCTACCCTCTGCTCACTTGCCTGATTCCAAAGCTCTTCCCATGTATTAAGGTATTTGCTTCAGCAGCTCCTACTTTGAGGCACCAAATCTGCATTCTTATATTGTTGTATAACAGAATGCCACAAACTTAGTGAGGAGAGCAGCACTAAACTAAGGTGGCGCCAGCCCTGTCAACTAAGAAGCCATATTTAGCGCACAGCTAGTGGATCAATGACTCAGCGGGGTAGGACAGCTCTGGGATCATGCGGAGTTGTAGAAAATGGTAGACAGCGTGTGCTTACCAGAGAGGTAATATCAACCTCTCAGAGCATGTTCAGTGGAATGACATGGAAAATGTAAGGTAAAATGAAGGGTACTCATGAAGGGTAACACCACCCTCTCAGAGCATGAGCAGTAGAGCTACTTAATCAGCATGTGCTTATTGAGGTAGCACAAGACAATGTGTGTTAATCATATGCTAATGCAGCTGTACGTCGTAGAACAATATGATAGCAAAGGCCTTTGAACAGACAGCTGAGACAGTGAGAGGGAGAGGACCAGCCCACTGCTGCTCTCATCAACCCTGTTCTAGCCCTGAAGTCACTGCTGACTCTGCCTTGCAAGACACGGACCAGCTGCCTCTCAGACCTGTACTCTGATCTGTACTCTTGGGATCTTGTCCCCAAATTCTTTCATGTGAGGTTATTGCTGATTGTTTCTGAGTGATTGTTAATGTTGTTTGGTTACTATAAATTTGAATCAAATCTGCGTTAATAAAGGGTGAGTGAACAGCATAGTCACCTGTGTTGTCTCACTCTTATTCCTTGGCACCATCTTACTTGTGGCCACATGGGTAACCTGGTACCTTTGGTCCCTAAGGCCAGGGTCGGTAGAAGAAATGGGGAGGTCAAGGGTTGACTTATATAAAAGGCTATATTGCTGGACTTCCGCCAAGATAGAGGCATAGGTGGAAACACTGTGCCTTCTCCCACAACCAAGTTTGAATACAACAAAGGTTTAGCAAACAAAGACGCAGCCAAAGAACAGAAAACTGAACTATACGGAAGTCCGACAACGACGAACCGTTGGAACCGGACAGTAAGAGGGGCAGAGCCAGCAGTGGAGCAGGGTCGGGCAGGAAGGATTGATTTCCCAACCCAGGCACGCAGGCAGCCAGGGTTCCAACACAGACCCATTAAGGGTGCGGGGCAGGCTGACTGTGGTCACACATTCGCATGCAGATAAAACAGCAGAGGAGTGAGTAGTGAGACGGACTACCCGGCTCCGGTGGCAGGAGGAGGCAGAGGGGACGAACATTGCTTTCCTTTGACCCCACCCCCACATACAGCATCACAACCCAGTGACTGAGATGCCCCACCCTGGTGAACACCTAGGGCTCCGCTCCTCATATGTAAAAGGCATGAACAGTCCAAAATATGGCTCAAAAGAACTCAAAGCCCCAGAGCCGATAACTCTAAGCGACCAAGAAATAGCGAACCTCTCAGATGCACAGTTCAAAATACTGGTGACCAGGATGCTCATAGAACTGGGTGATTATATTAGAGTCACATATTAGAGGAACATATGAAGGCTAAACTAATTGAAATGGAGGGAAATGCACAGAAAACCAATAGTGATGGAAAGGAAACTGGGAATCAGATCAAGGGAGTGGACCGGAAGGAAGAACAAAACATCCCACCGGAAAGGAATGAAGAAATGAGAATTCAAAAAAATGAGGAGAGGCTTAGGAACCTCCAGGGCATCTTTAAATGTTCCAACATCTGAGTTATAGGGGTACCAGAAGGGGGAAAGAAACAGCCACGAGTGGAAAACTTATTTGAACAAATAATAAAGGACAACTTCCCCAGTCTGGCAAAGGAAATAGACTTCCAGGAAATCCAGGAAGCTCAGAGAGTCCCAAAGAAGTTGGACCCAAGGAGGAACACACCAAGGCACATCATAATTACATTAGCCAAGACCAAAATGAAGGAGAGAATCCTAGAAGCA